>NC_088421.1:22493301-22793301 GCF_034236695.1 Oncorhynchus nerka | reverse complement strand
GAACCACTTTTCCCCCATATCAACAGTGTGGGTCTATTACAGACATGGGAAGACTTTGTGGTGTAAAAGAGCACAGATCTGTGCAAATAATAACATGAACCTTATTATGATCTATAACCTCATTTTAACAGATATGTGCTATTTTCGATAGTGCCAAATCAATAGTTTGTAGATGTTCAGTAGATCAAATATCTATCAACAACATTTTAACTAACTATCCACTCTAACCATAGACCTAACTTAACCCTTATCATAATGTCTATAATAATAAAAGTTCCAAACTAACTATTGAGACGAGATAGGCCTCTACCTTGACACTGCCTGGACTCTCCACCATCACAAAAACATGCAGATTCTCACTATCTTTCCTGCCATCCACTTTTCTCTTTACCTCACTCTACCTTCATAATGAATGCAACCTATGTGAATTCAGATGATTTCATCACTTTGTCACGCTTATCGTAACATTTCCCAACAGATATACCAATAAACTTCATATATTACTACTTTGAACGCTATGGGGGTATAAAGTGGAAAAACAACAACGTATCCCATTATCAACAACATACTATCTTACGTAGGGAACCAGCCTATGGGAGAACTAGAGAGTCTGTCTTGGTCGATGACAGGAAGAACACTGACCAATATAGATACACAGAAGTCCAAAGAGGACACTAGCTGTACAACAGTACTGAAGCTTATGATATGTAGAACCTGCTTACCTGGCTTCTTGGCTTCGGGCATAGCTGCGATAGTGTGTCTATCTCTTCCTTCGACTGTGTCTCCCTCACTCCTTGTCTGTTAGTGTCTGCTTTTCCTCCTTCATCCCTTTTTATTCCCTCCTCCCTCTCCACTTCAGTCCCCCTCCCCAGGAAAAGGCTGTCAGATGACACCTAGAGGGGATCCAGGAGCTCTGAGGAAAGAAGGAAGGGGTAGAGGGTGAGAAGGAAAGGAAGACAGCATAGAGGTGAATGGGGGTTGGATTCAGTAACGAAGAGGACGACCGGGCTGGAAACTGTTAATTGGTTAACACGGTAGGGCAGGAGCCAGCCCATTACCTAATTGATTTACACACCGATTAGTATTGATTGACAGGTTGATTGTCTGACTGTTCTCTATATCACTTTTGACTGTCTAACACAAGACACCTTAGGCAAGTTTCCATTGACCCAGGTTTATCCAACAAAATCAGTGGTGCCCCACCTGTTTAGTGAAGATATATCAGGACAGCGATCACTCACCTCGGATTAGACTAAGATTTTTTCTTCAACAAGCAGGACACACAGGATGTACTTCAGACACCTGGCAAGGCCAAAATCTCCGTCATTGGCAAGAGAAAGAGATGCAGGAACAGAGGACACAGAGCAGGGTGCCTCGTAAGGATCTGTCAACGGCGAGTGGGAAATCTGCCTTTACCGTCAGTATTACTTGCCAACGCACAATCATTGGACAATAAATTAGACGAGGTACGATCACGAATATCCTATCAAGGGAACATCAAAAACTGTAACATCTTATGTTTCACCGAAACGTGGGTGAATGATGACATGGATATTCAGCTTGCGGGATATACGCTGCACCGGCTAGAAAGATCAGCACAGTCCGGTAAGACGAGACGGGGCGGTCTGTGCATATTTCTAAAGAACAGCTGGTGCCCAAAATCTAAGGAAGTCTCTAGATTTTGCTCGCCTGAAGTAGAGTATCTCATGATAAGCTGTAGACCACACTATTTGCCAAGAGAGTTTTCATCTATATTTTTTGTGGCTGTTTATTTACCACCACAGACGGATGCTGGCACTAAGACCGCACTCAGTCAGCTGTATAAGGAAATAAGCAAACAGGAAACCTCACACCCAGAGGCGGCGCTCCTAGTGGCCGGGGACTTTAATGCAGGGAAACTTAAATCAGTTTTACCTCATTTCTATCAGCATGTTAAATGCGCAACCAGAGGGAAAAAATTCTAGATCACCTGTACTCCACACACAGAGACGCATACAAAGCTCTCCCTTGCCCTCCATTTGGCAAATCTGACCACAATTCTATCCTCCTGAATCCTGTGTATAAGCAAAAATTAAAGCAGGAAGCACCAGTGACTTGGTCATAAAAAAGCGGTCAGATGAAGCAGATGCTAAACTACAGGACTGTTTTGCTAGTACAGACTGGAATATGTTCCGGGATTCTTTTGATGACATCAATCACTGCCTTTATCAATAAGTGGATCGAGGACGTTGTCTCCACAGTGACTGTACGCACATACCCCAACCAGAAGCCATTGATTACAGGCAACATTCGCACTGAGCTAAAGGGTAGAGCCGCCACTTTCAAGGTGCGGGACTCTAACCAGGAAAGCTTATAAGAAATCCTGCTATGCCTTCCGACAAACCATCAAACAGGCAAAGCGGCAATACAGGACTAAGATCGAATCGTACAACACCGGCTCTGACGCTTGTCTTATGTGGCAGGGCCTGCAAACTAATACAAACTACAAAGGGAAGCACAGCCGCGAGCTGCCCAGTGACACGAGCCTACCAGATGAGCTAAATCACTTCTATGCTCGCTTCAAGGAAAGCAACACTGAGGCATGCATGACAGCATCAGCTGTTCCGGACGACTGTGTGATCACGCTCTCCGTTGCCGACGTGAGTAAGACCTTTAAACAGGTCAGCATTCACAAGGCCGTGGGGCCAGACGGATTACCAGGACGTGTGCTCCTGGCATTTGCTAACCAACTGGCATGTCTCTTCACTGACATTTTCAACATGTTCCTAACTGAGTCTGTAATACCAACATGTTTCAAGCAGACCACCATAGTCCCTGTGCCCAAGAACACTAAGGTAACCTGCCTAAATGACCACAGACCCGTACCACTCACATCCGTAGCCATGAAGTGCTTTGAAAGGCTGGCATTGGCTCATATTATCACCATTATCTCAAAAACCCTAGACACACACCAATTTGCATACCGCCCAAACAGATCCACAGATGATGCAATCTCAATCGCACTCCACACTGCCCTTTCCCACCTGGACTACAGCTCAGTGTTCAACACCATAGTGCCCTCAAAGCTCATCGCTAAGCTAAGGATTCTGGGACTAAACGCCTCCCCCTGCAACTGGATCCTGGACTTCCTGACGGGCCGCCCCCAGGTGGTGAGGGTAGGTAGCAACACATCCGCCACGCTGATCCTGAACACTGGAGTCCCTCAAGGGTGTGTGCTCAGTCCCCTTCTGTACTCCCTGTTCACCCACGACTGTGGCCAGGCACGACTCAAACACCATCATTAAGTTTGCAGACGACACAACAGTGGTAGGCCTGATCACCGACAACGACGAGACAGCCTAAAGGGAGGAGGTCAGAGACCTGGCCGAGTGGTGCCAGAATAACAACGTACAGTGCCTTGCAAAAGTATTCATCCCTCTTAGCATTGTTTCTATTTTGTTGAATTACAACCTGTAATTTAAATGGATTTGTATTTGGATTTCATAGAATGGACCTGAACTGCTACTATAGATCTGACCCGAGTGGGCTGAATGATCCATAGTAGAGGTTGACACTTGATTCTTTTAACACTAAAATTCTAATTTGAGATACAAGTTAAGGACCATACACCAACTGGTGCACCCACTCTGATCTTCCAAGGTTCTTAACTTCTCAGTAGGGGCTCATAAGATATTAATGGGTGATTCCTCACAAACTACAACAAAAGAAGGTGATTTCAGAGATTTCCACAAAATGTAATCCATAGAAGGGTCTTTTGGAAGGATTGTTGACACCAATTGTTGCTTTGTAGCAGCTACAGATTAAACATTATGGAGTCTTAAAGGAGGCCTGGGTAAGACCAAAATGTCAAAAATATTCCAAATTCAATTAATTATTTCTCAATTATGCTTTAAGATAAAAATTTCAAATATATGTCAACAATCCTTACTCTGTGGATTAAATTACATTAAAATCTTATTTCGCTCTAGTTTCGTGATGCATCCAGATTATTATTTTTGAAGGTCATTCTACAGTTTCACATGAAGGGACATGCTGTGTACATGGTGCTGATTGTCCTAGTAGTATGGAGGGGTGTACAGAGAGGCAGTACCATTGTCTGAGAGTGGTGACAGAGAGTAATGGGCAGCCCCAGCGAGAGGGAATGGATTCAAAGCAAGAATTTGAGAGAATCACATTGCAGGGGAGTTGCCATGTCCCATAAGCAACGCTCACACATTCAGACAGAAACAGGAATCCTGGGAAGGAAGGTAAAATATACAGGTTTCAAGTGAAACAGGATGGTACATGACTACACTCCTGGGCCTTTTGCTTGTATTGAATGTGTGACAATGTGAGTATCTGTGTAGCCGATTTACTATTATGCTCGCACTCACTCTCTATGTCACAGCAAATAATATATTTGAAGTCCATAACATACATAATTAGTCTCACGGATAACCCTAGGCCTATAAATTATTTAGTAAAAGAAGGGTAATATATTAAGACAGTGAAATAAAAACGCAAAGAATGGGAGCTCAACACATTATGTTTTGAACAAGACTAATCACGTGTTCTTCAATAAGTCACAAGAACACTTCGTTTTTTATATTCGTTTGATGTTCTGCTTTTAGCGTCTGTGCGTCCTTTGTTGTGTTTTATTGTTTTATCAAATTTCCCCGTTGGGAGATTAATAAAGTACTATCTTATTCGACTTTTTTAAACAAAATAAAAAATGTATTCAAATACACGCAAACCACATGTTTACAAAAATGCTTGCATCCTACATTGAGGAACTGTAATGTATTTGTTTTTTTAATGACCTGACTACATCATAGAGGAACAATTGTCCAGACAGAGGATTGAGTTTACGAGTTATTAACCTAACTTCACACAGGTTAATGTTTGTCCGTAGCCCACGCCAAATAAATGAAGGACAATCTATAAAACAACCGTGACCTTCTCTTGTGAAGGCCAGACGTAAGAGAAAGAACAATGGCTAAACCTTGTCTTTTAACTTCCAATGCTCCATCCCCCTGCCCAACCCCCCTCCACAACACTCCGCCAACCACCAGGAAGCCCGGCATCAGAACATTAAAGGCATTCCCGTGATTGGCATATAGCAGGTTGATTGGCATATTGGACCCCGCGAACACTGGGTACTGGTAAATTCAACACAACCAGCTAATAGCCTAACACACACATGACACGTCTGTGCGTTTCGCTACAATACATAATTGGACAATTGGACAATTGTTCCTCTGGTCAGCGGGGTGGTGGCACCGGGATCCTCATCTCTCCCAAGTGGTCATTCTCTCTTTCTCCCCTTACCCATCTGTCTATCGCCTCCTTTGAATTCCATGCTGTCACAGTTACCAGCCCTTTCAAGCTTAACATCCTTATCATTTATCGCCCTCCAGGTTCCCTCGGAGAGTTCATCAATGAGCTTGATGCCTTGATAAGCTCCTTTCCTGAGGACGGCTCACCTCTCACAGTTCTGGGCGACTTTAACCTCCCCACGTCTACCTTTGACTCATTCCTCTCTGCCTCCTTCTTTCCACTCCTCTCCTCTTTTGACCTCACCCTCTCACCTTCCCCCCCTACTCACAAGGCAGGCAATACGCTCGACCTCATCTTTACTAGATGCTGTTCCTCCACTAACCTCATTGCAACTCCCTCCAAGTCTCCGACCACTACCTTGTATCCTTTTCCCTCTCGCTCTCATCCAACACTTCCCACACTGCCCCTACTCGGATGGTATCGCGCCGTCCCAACCTTCGCTCTCTCTCCCCCCGCTACTCTCTCCTCTTCCATCCTATCATCTCTTCCCTCTGCTCAAACCTTCTCCAACCTATCTCCTGATTCTGCCTCCTCAACCCTCCTCTCCTCCCTTTCTGCATCCTTTGACTCTCTATGTCCCCTATCCTCCAGGCCGGCTCGGTCCTCCCCTCCCGCTCCGTGGCTCGACGACTCATTGCGAGCTCACAGAACAGGGCTCCGGGCAGCCGGCGGAAATGGAGGAAAACTCGCCTCCCTGCGGACCTGGCATCCTTTCACTCCCTCCTCTCTACATTTTCCTCCTCTGTCTCTGCTGCTAAAGCCACTTTCTACCACTCTAAATTCCAAGCATCTGCCTCTAACCCTAGGAAGCTCTTTGCCACCTTCTCCTCCCTCTTGAATCCTCCTCCCCTCCCCCTCTCTGCAGATGACTTCGTCAACCATTTTGAAAAGAAGGTCGACGACATCCGATCCTCGTTTGCTAAGTCAAACGACACCGCTGGTTCTGCTCACACTGCCCTACCCTGTGCTCTGACCTCTTTCTCCCCTCTCTCTCCAGATGACATCTCGCGTCTTGTGACGGCCGGCCGCCCAACAACCTGCCCGCTTGACCCTATCCCCTCCTCTCTTCTCCAGACCATCTCCGGTGACCTTCTCCCTTACCTCACCTCGCTCATCAACTCATCCCTGACCGCTGGCTACGTCCCTCCCGTCTTCAAGAGAGCGAGAGTTGCACCCCTTCTGAAAAAACCTACACTCGATCCCTCCGATGTCAACAACTACAGACCAGTATCCCTTCTTTCTTTTCTCTCCAAAACTCTTAAACGTGCCGTCCTTGGCCAGCTCTCCCGCTATCTCTCTCAGAATGACCTTCTTGATCCAAATCAGTCAGGTTTCAAGACTAGTCATTCAACTGAGACTGCTCTTCTCTGTATCACGGAGGCGCTCCGCACTGCTAAAGCTAACTCTCTCTCCTCTGCTCTCATCCTTCTAGACCTATCGGCTGCCTTCGATACTGTGAACCATCAGATCCTCCTCTCCACCCTCTCCGAGTTGGGCATCTCCGGCGCGGCCCACGCTTGATTGCGTCCTACCTGACAGGTCGCTCCTACCAGGTGGCGTGGCGAGAATCCGTCTCCTCACCACGTGCTCTCACCACTGGTGTCCCCCAGGAGCTCTGTTCTAGGCCCTCTCCTATTCTCGCTATACACCAAGTCACTTGGCTCTGTCATAACCTCACATGGTCTCTCCTATCATTGCTATGCAGACGACACACAATTAATCTTCTCCTTTCCCCCTTCTGACGACCAGGTGGCGAATCGCATCTCTGCATGTCTGGCAGACATATCAGTGTGGATGACGGATCATCACCTCAAGCTGAACCTCGGCAAGACGGAGCTGCTCTTCCTCCCGGGGAAGGACTGCCCGTTCCATGATCTCGCCATCACGGTTGACAACTCCATTGTGTCCTCGTCCCAGAGCGCTAAGAACCTTGGCGTGATCCTGGACAACACCCTGTCGTTCTCAAATAACATCAAGGCGGTGGCCCGTTCCTGTAGGTTCATGCTCTACAACATCCGCAGAGTACGACCCTGCCTCACACAGGAAGCGGCGCAGGTCCTAATCCAGGCACTTGTCATCTCCCGTCTGGATTACTGCAACTCGCTGTTGGCTGGGCTCCCTGCCTGTGCCATTAAACCCCTACAACTCATCCAGAACGCCGCAGCCCGTCTGGTGTTCAACCTTCCCAAGTTCTCTCACGTCACCCCGCTCCTCCGCTCTCTCCACTGGCTTCCAGTTGAAGCTCGCATCCGCTACAAGACCATGGTGCTTGCCTTCGGAGCTGTGAGGGCAACGGCACCTCACTACCTCCAGGCTCTGATCAGGCCCTACACCCAAACAAGGGCACTGCGTTCATCCACCTCTGGCCTGCTCGCCTCCCTACCACTGAGGAAGTACAGTTCCCGCTCAGCCCAGTCAAAACTGTTCGCTGCTCTGGCCCCCCAATGGTGGAACAAACTCCCTCACGACGCCAGGACAGCGGAGTCAATCACCACCTTCCGGAGACACCTGAAACCCCACCTCTTTAAGGAATACCTAGGATAGGATAAAGTAATCCTTCTCCCCCCTTAAAAGACCTAGATGCACTATTGTAAAGTGGCTGTTCCACTGGATGTCATAAGGTGAAAGCACCAATTTGTAAGTCGCTCTGGATAAGAGCGTCTGCTAAATGACTTAAATGTAAAATGTAAATGTAATTTCTGACATTTAGGCCTAAGCATTATTGAATTGTGAGGGTTGGCGTTTCACACCTGAGTCACCAAAGAGTTGGCCTTCCTTTCGTTTTTCAATCTTCTGTTTTAGACATTTCAACAGTCCTGTATGAAGTTTGCTGTCAACGCTACTCTATAGCCACCTGCAGTTTACTATAGGTCGGTGCTCGTTCTCCAGTGTACTACGTCATCGCGTAACATTGTAGTTTCATGCTTACTTTGACGCACGGTCCGACAAAATGGCTTCAGTTCCACGGTCGTTTTTGTTACTGTCGATTATTCCCACAATACTTATATTGTGTGCTGATTTTGCGTGTTGCAACACTGGCAGAAAGGTATGTCAAAACCACGTTTTTTTTCTTTGCCAATATCTAATTCCATTAACTTAGACAACTAGTGTGCTTGCTGTTAGCTCTTGCTAACCGTCCGACCTTAGCTAACTAGCCAAATGAGTTAATGAAGACAACACATGAATGCAAAACAGCTGTTCAATATGCATCAAATACAGCGTTACTTACTGTGCAGATAATGTTTTCACCGACGTCTATCAAACACGCAACGTTGGCTAAGTAGGCAGCAAAATTAGCGTTATAGTAACGCTAGCTAGATTGATATTGTGTTGTTTAGCTACCCGTAGTTAGTTAGCTAGCTAACGTTATCTATGTAGGTGGTTTTGACAGCCTTGGTGGTGGTGGTGGTGCTCAATTTCTGTCACGCCATGGTAGTCATTTGTAATATTGTACGGATGTGTTCAACACATACGCACTGTAAATCAAGCCAAGAAGAATTCAATACCACAATGTTTGAATGGCAGGACCAATTTGTGGAAATGTCATCTTACATCTGAACTGCTCATTGTAATGTGTTCCCAGGGTATATATCTATATTACAGCATCCAATGGGGCCCTATCTAACGTTAGCCTACTGCACTTTTTGCTCCTTCTTGCTGCAGCACTTCTATTGTAAAATGTTCTACCCCCAACTTTCAAAAGCCAATCAAAAATAGTTCTGCAGCCCATAGTGCAGATCCGCCCTGGGAACTGCCAATGCAGTAAGTAAAACTACTAGCCAGAATAGATTCCGATCCTATGCTTGTTTACATCTGCGTTGGGGTCGGATAGTTTCGATTCTTGCTTAGGTTAATACACCACGGGGGATGAGAAAATGCGTTACACTTCAAAATGTCCCATTATCTCAACTGTTACACCGAGAAGAATGAAGGACTGCTAATCAAAGTAAACCATCATATTGGTGTTGAGAACAATGCGGCTGAGGCAGCAGCTAGTTAGAGGAGAAAACAGCCCTTGCCTTAATTGTCTAAGAAAAATGAGGAGAGAGGAAACGCCAAATTTAATTAGGTCTATAATCAATAGCCTCACTGTTAAATGTAAGACAGATCCTGCTTCTGTTGCCTATTTGAGTGTTTAGTTGATAGCCTACTGATTCTGTGAGCACCAACAATTTCACAAATCCTGCTGTTTTTAATCTTTGCTGTGCTGTAATAAAGGCTTTACACTTAAAAAAAATTTTTTTAGACCAGCCTGCCTCTCTGGCATTATTTATAATTTATATAGTGTTTGCCCTGTTCCAAATTGACCGGAAAAATATATTTATGATAATAATAACCCCTTTTCCTTGATCTCCTTCATATTGTTATTATTACTATTATTATTATTATGATCATCCTTATGATAATAAGTCATGTCATTATCATGAGTAGGCATAGTATAGCAACCTCATATAACCACCATCAAGCTTTAGGCCAAAGAGTGCATCCTGTTTAGTCTTAATACCATAACTTACTTAGGCCTATATACTTATATAGGCTACTGCATCACTCAATCATTTATCCGTTCATGTCATCACACAGCAATGGAATCAAGCATTTTAGTTTTAAAATAACAAGCAATGATTTCATTAATAATTAGCGTAAACAAAAAATAGGCCTAAACCGTTTCATTTCGGAAATGCATACACAAATTATTCTAGTCTTTGCTGTAATAAAGGCTTTACAAAAAAACATTACAACAGACTAATTTATTTAATGTTGTTTACATTGTTCGAAACGGTCAGGAAAATTATATTGTAGTCTAATGGCACCTGTTTGGCACACACAGGACTAATATGCACGCAGCGCTTGCTCCATACCATCTTTTTCTTGATCTCCAGTATTTTCCACAACTAGCTAAATTTATTCCACCCATCTGGCTTTACCTCCTGCGCAACCAGTAAACGTCCCCCTGCTTCATGTTTATTTGTCACGTCCTCTGCATTCATTTTGCTGTCACATGTGTTAAGGTGTACAGAGTTTGTTATAACCAATTTATTGATGTGATTATGATATGCTATAGGTCAGGCCCTATTGGTCATGTGCATGTGAAGCATACATATGTCACATAAAGAGAGCACAGGTTGAGGGAATAGGGATAGTTTTTCCTAAACAAATGAGGAATTTCGGTAACAGAACTTTTCAGTCAGAAATGGCTGTAATTATGTTGCAGCTTCAGCAACACAGACAGTGATATACACACTGATGTTCTGTGGTGGTCTCTGCAGCAGGAAGGAGGAAGAGACAACACTATACACACTGATGTTCTGTGGTGGTCTCTGCAGCAGGGAGGAGAGAGAGACAACGGTGCTAGTCACACAGTCATTCGCTGTCTCTTTTTTTTGTAACACAGAGCAGCAAATCTGAGCCAGGCAGCACAATCAAATCAATTGCAGTCGGACTCCCTCTACTCATTTGTGTCTTAACTATTTCATCAAACAGTTCGCTTAAAGCATCAGACAGGCTCTGTGCATATAGTTGAAACACATAGGATGTGTCAATCGATTGGTCGAAAGAACAGACAACTCTTGGTCGACCAATATTTTCTTTTAGTCGGGGGGACAACAAAGGAGCTGATTGGCTGACAGACACAGACATTAAAAAATACATTCTCGGTCTAACATTTGGGATAATTGGACAATTCCTAGTACAACACAATTCTGTGGATTGAGGTACGTTTTCCAAGCCATATCTCGCTCCAGCTCCGCAGTGTCTTAATCTAAACAGGAAGCTTGTTTCACCACAGTATACCTGTAAGCAAGAGTCGGAATCTATTCTTTCTAGTAAAACTGCATCTATTTCCTTCTCTGCAGACTGGTGATGGGCTGGACACAGACTTCAGTGGATTCTCTGTCCCTCTTGAGCATTCCTTTGAAGTTGGTGAGTATGTATTGTCTAACTGATACGTTATTCTTCAAGGTTCCATTTACCAAATCAAGGTCACGATTTTGGTGATCATCGTGTGTTGTTATACCATTTCTTTCTTTCAGATGATGTGTCTCGGTTCCGTATGCGTGGAGCTCTGCAGTTAAGGGGTGGGAGGGAGACCAGTGTGTCCCTCTCCCAGAGCCAGCTATCAGAGGAGGACAGGAACACTCTGAAGGTGGGAGAGGAAGGTAGAGGCAGATGTGGTTTGGAGTTTACTGTCAGCAGTCAGGATTTTGTTCTGAATATGTATCCTCCTGTCCCTCTGACACAGGAAGTGGCTGCTGTGGATGGTCTGTACAAAATCCGAGTGCCCAGAGTGTCTTTGACAGACAGGCAGACAGAGCGCCAGATGGATGGCTACCTGACGGCATTCGTCAGAGCGGTATGTGTGTCTCACCCTCATAGCAAGCTGAAATTAAAAAGACAACACACCTCATTGGCATTTTCTTTTGTAAACATATCTTCTCTGTCTCCCTCAGTGCTCTTTAGTTGAGTCCCACCTCAGCGATGTCATCACCCTCCACACAGATGTCTCAGGCTACCTCATCGGCGTTTCCATAGTGACCATTCCAGGCGCGTGTCGGGGGACAGAGGTGGAGGACGAAGTTGATCTGGAGGCCTTTAACACTACGCTGACCATCATAGCACCTACCAATGCACCCCAGTGAGTCATCAGTCCTTATTGATGTTCTGGTCACAGAAATATGGTTCTGGCTCTATCAAATCTTAATTTGATTTGATTTTCTAACTCTTTTGGGTCGACTTCAACCTTTCTCTGTCTAACAATACCGTTCATCATCCTCTCCCCCAGGCCGGAGACTGCTCTGTTTATTGAGCGCATGGACATAGAACATGAAAAGAGAGGCAAGCCACAGGAGCAGAAATCCTTCTTTGCCAAATATGTAAGTGTGCATAGACATCTGTGGTTTGTGTCCTGCACTGTGGGCTCTTCAAGTCTTTTAAACTCTGCTCTGCTGTTCAGTCTTGAGCTGCTCTGTTCCATTATTTATATATATATATATATATATATATACACTAAGTGTACGAAACATTAGGAACACTTGCTCTTTCCATGACAGACTGACCAGGCGAATCCAGGTGAAAGCTTTGATCCCTTATTGTCACTTGTTAAATCCACTTCAATCAGTGTAGATGAAGGGGAGGAGACAGGTTAAAGAGGGATTTTTAAGCCTCGAGACAATTGAGACATGGATTGTGTATGTGTGCCGTTCAGAGGGTATATGGGCAAGACAAAATATTTAAGTGCCTTTGAACATGGTATGTAGGTGCCAGGTGCACCGGTTTGTGTCAAGAAATGCAACACTGCTGGATTTGTCCGCTCTCAACATTTTCCTGTGTGTATCAAGAATGGTCCACCACCCAAAGGACATCAACGCTTTCAACACTTTGTAGATAGGGCTGTGGCGGTAATGACATTTCATAAGCCGGTGATTGTCAAGCAAATAACTGCCGGTCTCACGGTAATTTACCGTTAATTAACAGAAACAAATTTAGCATCTCCTGTCTTCCACGCACACCTACAAGCAACTGATGGAGATCTTTGGAACATCTACATTTTAAAATGTAATATAGCCTACACCTTCACAATAAATCCATTATTTATTTTAGACAGGTCTAAAGAAACATGACATGAAGAAAATGTGGTATATTTCAGAACAGGGTAGCATACTCTGAGTGTTAGGCCCTGATCTGGCTATGCCATGTGGCTGTGGCCTGCACTAGTTGATTTAGCAGACGAGATTTGCTAGAATTCCGTGGCATTATTTGATATTATTTAATAATATGAAGAATACAATTGGTTGAATAAAATAGAAAGGATATTTTGATTTGAGGGAGTGCGCACATGCGGCTATTCTGTGTTGAGAAATTAACAAAGAAACAGGTACTCCTTAATTTAGAGATTTATGTAACTTTAGTTGTGATACAAATGTTGGGCTATATGTTTTGATTTTTAATACATTCTAAGGCTGCATGATGCGACTAATGATGATTTGAAAAAAGTTGCATGAAAGGCATGAGCTCTGCTTTGTTTCTTGCGTAGGTTGTACACATCAGTCTTTCATTCACAATTTGACAAGCACTTGATAATGCCTTGAATTTCCTGGTGGCATCCCATTTGTGTGGCCATACTGCTCCTTAAAAAGTCCATGCCATTGCCACCAGTGGTCGTTGTGCCCTTGGGCTGAATATAATAATTATAATTCCCTTCTCCCGGCTGCATGATCCAAAGCACCTCTCACTCAAATGGCTCTCCGTCACGTGATCATGTCTTTCTCACAGGCTACAAGTGAAGACAGACACTCTGGGGACGCCACTGCGCACATCCTTATCCAATTCCGAGGCGCATATTGAAGATATTGGAAGAACTGTCCACATTTACTTTTCGTCAGTCAACAAGATGAGAAGGCCTAACGAATAGCAAAAGCACTAGACTATGTCAATCCCCCATAGTAAAAAAATTGACCTATTCTGTGCGAGAAATAAATATTCCCAAAATAGTCTGGGACAGTTGTGGGATGGGATAGATCCCAAATGAATACCACCACTAGCATCAAAAAAACATATTTTAAGCAATGAAGCTGACACAACAGATCAGAACATTTAGTTTAAAATGTTGCTAAACTATTAGGCATTTCTTCACATTATAACCGCAGCAATGCGCACCTGGCAGTAGGCTAAAAGTGCGGCTGTCCATTAGTGGGAAAATATCATTCTCAAAGGTGACCGCAAATGCGATTATGCATGTAATGCTTTTATTTATTTATTTATAAGGTGTATTTTTATGGTGAAAATTGTCTTCCCCCAAACTTGACTCACATGCTGCGTATGTATGCCAGTTAGGCTCTGAACCCGTTGTAAAAGCTGATTTAATATGCATCATTTTCAGAAGTTATTTGGCTACTTTTGATATGGTTTGTATCACAACTAGGCTACATGAGGTGTGCGACTATGATTTGAAAAAGTCGCAAAAAAAGGCATGTGCTGTTTCTTTCCTTACTGCACACAAGCTGGGCATCATTCACAAGTAATAACACATCATTCACAAGTGGTAGACTAATATTATCACCCATCAGACTATTCTTGATTTATTCTTGTCTTTACATAACTACATTTCACACACATTATTTAGTATTTGATTTAGAATGTACCATTATCCACGTGTCGGAACGGGCAGGGGGAAGAAATACATGTCATCTATGCACTTAAATAGCGAATAGAGGACGATTTTCACGTGGTTCATTTTCTTGCCAGCCAGGTCAGCTAATCTCCTGTTGTAAAGAGAAGCAATGTGCTTAATATTATGAAAGTTGAGAAATAAATATAGTAGGCCTAGCCCATAGAAAGCTGACGGGATCCTCCTCTGTTTAAGAGGCCATCACACGCATGGGCTCTCATTACGTGTTTTGATTTTCGATTACATTTGCATTGATGTCAAAGTGATTAGAGGGACAGTAGAGAGCTGAGTACCAGGCAGTTAGCAAGTTTTGTAGGCTACTAATGATCAGCAGCAGCATAAGAGCTTAGAGAAGCCTAATTACCGTGACTAAATGGTCACGTGGAATTTGACTGTAATCATGACTCGGGATCGCGGGTGTGGCAGTAATACGGTCACTGTAACTGCCCTACTTGTAGAGTCCATGTCCCAATGCATTGAGGCTGTTCTGAGGGCAAAGAGGGGGGTGCAAACTGAGTATTAGGAAGGTGTTCCTAAGTTTGGTATACTCGGTTTATATGTGCATGTTGTTAGGTGTCTTTGTTTTGTCTAACCCTAGCCAATCCGGATATGTCCTGTCCTGAGGGGTATGCTACGATTTGAAGCTACTCGGGGTTTTCTAAAGCTAGCTAGCTTCAGTTAGCTTCACATTCCAGCTCAGGCTTTATCCGTACTCCGACGGTTGATATTGGTTGTCCGCCTGCCGCTAACTACGTATTTTAACACACAAAGTCGTCTTCCTCAAATGAAGGGGATGGTGACGCAATCTTTGTGAGAGGGAGGGAATCTGATTGCGTTGGTCCTCGACTCGCAGCTCAGACACTTCATTCAGGATAAATGGGAGTTAGCCCTGAGTTAACCCGAATGGGAGCAGGGTAGTATCCCGAGTTTAACTCCGTTGACCAACGTTACCTCACTAACTGCTCAATCCGCATTCACAGTATTGAGCTCTGTGCTGTGTTGTTTTATGTGCTGTGCTTCCATTGCTGTGTTTGATTTAATCAGTGCTGTTGTTTGTGTTGCTGATTGTGACTGTGTCATTTGTTGACTCAGTGCTGTGCTGTGCCGTTTGTTGACTTAGTGCTATGCTGTGCTGTGTTCCAGTGGTATTTGATTCTGGGAGGTGCAATCTTCCTCATGGCCAGCAGTTCGGCACAACCCTCAGCAGGGGGAGCCGAAGAGCAGCAGAGCTGATTCCCACTCAAGTACTGTTCTCACTTTGGCTCATTCAGCAACTCACTCTGGGCTGTCAGCCTATGTCTGTGCCGCGCTCCGTGTCTCTTCTGCTTCTTGCAAGCTTATGTATATATGTGTTATACTGTTCACTGATTTGATTAACACTAACATTTTTCACTAATCATTTTTCCTGTTTGTCCCTCCCTTCCTGTCCTTGTCATTCAAGGTCAATGCTAATGATCCAGTGCTAATGATCTGTTTTTTTTTGTCACTGCAGACCTTTAATTAATCCAGGTGTGTCCCATTGATTAGTAATAAGCTGAAGCACTCTGGTAAAATAGGATTGGACAACATACACACCTTAATTGCTAAAGTGGATTAGATTATCACAGTTTAAGTAGCCAATGTCACCACAGTCATTTTGTGCCTCCTTCTATTACACACTTGTCATTGGCATTGACCCTGAGTTGTCTCACTTCACTGTTCACCTCACTCTCTCAGCCACTCTTTGTCCTTCTCTCGTTTGCTGAGTGAGGTGGACATTGAACGGGATGAAACTGGGACTGTTGTGCAGGAGAAGCATCACTAATCACAGCTTGTAGTCTTACCCTGAGTTAGATTAACATCTTGTATCATTTGATAATAACATGAACATCTGCCTCCCTCTCTCCAGTGGATGTACATTGTTCCCCTCGTTCTCTTCCTGATGATGTCAGGAGCTCAGGATCAGTCCGGGGGTGGAGCAGCTAATGGAGGAGGCCGATGATCGCCATGCCAACATGATTTATGTGGAGCAGTTTCTTCTACTTGTAAATAATTATGTAGAGAAATGCACACCATTCAACACACTGTTACACATAAACTAATATGGACAGATGAGCTAACCTTGAGAACGTATGTCATGAACTTCATTTTTAATATTGAATTGATGGGAAAAAATAAAATATTTATTACTACCTGATAACTGTGTCTGTCTGACTATGGTATTGATAGCCAGTATGATGCTGCTGGATACATATTCAAGAGTGGGGTGGGTGGGGGACGCTGAGGAAAGAGGGAAATGGGAGTTGTTTTCAGTCTTCTCTACTCCACTAGATGTCCTCTTTCTCTGCCCATCCAGAACGATGCCTTATTGAAGATTCGTTCAACATTAACGCAATTCAATGGAGGATGACAAAGGGAAATGATTGCTTTCGTGAACATGTCACCATGGATAATCTTTGCAGCATTTTGTTTGTGGTAATTCTTAAAAGTACATTGTGTAATAGCTGTAGACAGTGTAATAAGGTGTATTTATTATGTGTTTAGCTATTGCAGTGTCAGAGAACTGTCATTCAGATCTCATACCCTGTCCTGCCATTAATCTCTATTTTATTGCACGGCTTGACTGGCATATTCAAGCGGGCACATAAAACCACATCAAAGCAGTCATGCTTCACAGTCCAATAATACAGTGTTGCCAGGACACTATTGAGTCACTGGTTAAGTCCAACCCCTCTCCTCAAATTTCTTCTCTGATCTGTTACTCTGTCCCTCCTCGTGAAAATCCTTCTGCTGTCCATCTTCTATTCAATTCTCTGCCTGGCTCTCTGGTACTGCCTTTTATCCCATCTATTTCTTGCTGAATTCTAAGCCACAGTTTCACTCTGTCTCAGTGTCTTTACCACCCTTCTCTCTGTCTGTCTCTACCACCCTTATCCCACTGTCTCTCTACAACCCTTCTCCCTCTGACTCTACCCTTCTCCTTCTGTCTGTACCACCCTTCCCCCTCTCTCTATCCATCTCCCAATTGGTCTCTACCCTTCTCACTCTCTGTCTGTCTTCCAATTACACTTCTCCTCTCCCTCATATTTATAAGAATGAGTCAGGCTAGGGGGATTGTAGAATGCCAGCAGTATAGCTTTAGAGACAGAATGTTCTGGAACCCCTGTGTCAACATGGCCACCCCTCGTCAGTCAGACTCAACGTTCATTTGTCTGTTTTTAGTCTATGTACAAAGCTGTGAGGTGTAGTCCCTTATTTTCAGAGGCTCAGTGTTGAGCTTTAGTGTCTTCTGCTCCCCCCACATCACCAGCTACCACTTTGGTCCTACAAACACAGCATTGTTAGGCTCTGCCTTGAAACCTTTAACCTCAACCTTATCCCCATGTTCCTCCCACCTCGCTCTGTTAACTTGAGAAAGGAAGGGATGAGGTGACGAGGACAGCTGAAGGAAAAAGGAGAGCTTGAATGGAAGAAGGGAGAGAGCGACAAAGTAGTTTGTTAGTTAAAACATATGCCACTGTGTCAGGTGGGAAGGCATATGACCGTAGAAAACACTCAAGCAATGTGGGGAAAGTTATATCAGAAAAATATGTCTGTCTGCTTTCTAGTGGCAGCCCACAGGTACATGGAAGTATAAAATACAAATATAACAATGTGTGAATATATCTCAAAACATATGATTTTGAATGTTATACCTGTACCTTTGAATGATACACCCGACCTATATCTACGTCATTGCAGCTCTCCAATCTCTCTCAAACTAACCACGGATGTTTTGTTCAGCCTGTCCATCAGCATTAGGTAGTTGGTCACCTTTTACTTTCTCCACAAATAGCTCTCATCCAGCAACCTGGTCTCATAGACCAGATGTAACATAGTAAATGTAAATTCAGGACACTCAAATTAGTATGATATGTTATGTTCGGCATGGTTACATAAGACAGAGGATTACTTAAGGCAAAAACGAAAGTCGGGCGTATACCGTGAATGTCTAGCAACCCAAAGGTTTCGTGTTCGATTCTCATCAAGGACAACTTGAGCATTTTAGCTAATTAGAAACTTTGCAACTGCTTAGCATGTTAGTTAACCCTTCCCCTAACCTTAACCATTTACCCTAACTCCTACCCCTAATTTCTAGACTAGCTAACATTAGGTTAGCGTTAGCCACCTACCTAACATTAGGCATAACAAATTGGAATTCATAACATGTCATAAGTTTAGCAAATGCTTTACATATTGTACGAATAGCAATTTGTAACATTTTATGAATTGCAATTTGTAACATATATGAATTGTAATTCATAACATATAATACGAAATGGATGTTGGACATCCACAAATGAATACATATCATAGGAAACGTAACATATCATACTAACTGGAGTGTCAGGATTGACATTTACTATGTTACATCTACCCATGAGTCCAGTTTGCATCCAGAGGAGCCTATCAGCACCAGGTCTGATGAATGCCTGTCTACCAGGAAGCTGGGGGAAGATGACACTAGTGCACATGAGAGTTGGAATCTTCAAGAATGGAATCTTATGAGTTTGTTGCTTAGCTTTAAAAAGGGATTTAAGAAAATGCATAAACAAGTCCCATACTGTAGTTTCCAAATGAAACACATTCTAGAAGTACAAATTCTTATTTACAATGACGGCCTACCAATATATAACTATATACCAACATATAAGGCTCTGCATAGCATTATGGAGTGATGTATGGTGTCAAGGACAGAGCATATATCACAGGCCACAGATAGCTAAGCAAGATAAAACAAAATACATTTGGAAAAGTGAGGATGGCCACATGGGATAGAGGAAAGGGGATAATAGACAAATCGAAGGATAAGAAATGAACGGGTGAGAAAGAAGGTAGAGGATAGAGTGAGTGAAGGGTGAAGAGAGTAAGAGAAATCTTACAGACCAATTGGGCTGCTGGCTGCATGCCGGTGGTGCCACATAAATCTCTGGGTTCCCTGTCGCTAAGAAACCAACAATGACATCGTGCGTGGGCAGGGACCCCCGGCTTGGGATATCCTGTGATTAAGGAGTATTATGGGGTTCATGTTGCTCTGGCACAGCTAATGGGAAAATCATATTTAGTACAAACATCTTTAATATCTTTAATGCTGGTTAATGTTTACCTTGTCTGTACCCCTGCTCTTTAAGCACAATGTAGGTTACCAAGTCCTATTCCTTCGAGGGCCTACTTAGTAAACTGTTTGTAACTCATGTATACATGGTACACCATGGTGCAGTTTCCCAGACAGTGAATCTCCATTGAAAGTGCTTTTTAGTCCAGGACTAGGCTTAACCTATGCCGCGAAAACCGCCTCCGTGTATTTACGAGAACACGTTATCATATATAAGTCATGAACAACAATTCTTATACATTACATTAGTACATGTAGCAAACAATGTAATCGTTTTTACAAGAAGTGTATTAGCCATTGCTTAAATTCAGCATTAACAAGCTTGGTAAAGTTCACATACGAGCTTCATTGCATTTGCGGGTCCTGGGTTGCCAGTGTAAGCAGATTTGCTGGAAAGGTTGCGAAGTTCGTACTGACCCAAAAGCACACATAGAAAAACAGCCACCATGAGAAATGTGAGAGGAGGAAAGCACATGGCTTTTCAATCAGCTGGTAACAGGCTCCTAACAGGGCGTCAAAAAAAAGGGAAATGATCGCAAGGGCATATAAAGCATTACAGTCCCACATACAATTATGCTTCTAAATCTATATGGTACAGTATGCGTAGTGTGCCATTATTTTTGTCATTACACCATACCACTATAACATTATCATAACTCGTAACAAATGGAATAAAATACTAGCTATCAGATAAGTCAGTGAGTGGACATGTTCCTGTATGGAATATACCGTGGTGGTATTAGTCTGTTGCTTAGCTTTAAAATATATAGACATATAATAATGATGCTTAGCAACCCTGGAGGTGCTAAAATATCGTAGTGTAATACACTTTAAATCCACACACTGACAGCCCTACGCTGTGGGTGTTGAATGCTGATGTTTATTAGCATACCACACACTCCACATATCTGGTATTCTGGTGGCCAGCACGAAGCAGGCTCTTTCACATAATTAAAATGCCTCTTCTAATAGCTGGATGTCCCCGAACACAGTGACCCATTGAAACACTGTGTCCTGTCAGGAAGTTATTTTGTTACAGAAATCCTCCTGTTTGAAATGATTTGGAGATAGGAGGCAGGTAAGGTGCACCTTCCCAGGCAGTATCTGAGGATGCCGGCAGCATGGCTTTTGACATTACCAGCTAGAACACTTCAACACAAGCCCGCAGCCCAAGAATCATACAGTATCTGCAAGGGCAATGTAAACGTCATTCAATAGCTCCGCATTTTGCTCCACACCTCACATTCGCAATATTCCATCACCTTTCTATAGGCTAGGCCTAGTATATTTATTTCTCAACTTTCCTAATATTAAGCACATTGCTTATCTTTACAGCAGGAGATTAGCCTACCTGGCTGGCATGAAAATGAACCACAGTTTGGAGAGAGAGGTCCATGATATTGGTCCATTCTAAATCAAAACAAATTTCACACATATACACTACCGGTCAAAACGTTTAGAACACCTACTCATTCAAGGTTGTTTTTTAGTTTTTAAAAAACTATTTTCTACATTGTAGAATAATAGTGAAGACATCAAAACTATGAAATAACACATTTGAAATAACACATAATCATGTAGTAACCAAAAAAGTGTTTAAAAAAATCCAAATATATTTGAGATTTGAAATTATTCAATGTAGCCACCCTTTGCCTTGATGACAGCTTTGCACACTCTTGGCATTCTCTCAACCAGCTTCATGAGGTATTCACCTGTAATGCATTTCAATTCACAGGTGTGCCCTGTTAAAAGCTCATTTGTGGAATTTCTTTCTTAATGCATTTGAGCCAATCAGTTGTGTTGTGACATGGTAGGGGTGGTAAACAGAAGATAGCCCTATTTGGTAAAAGACAGAGTCCATATTATGGCAAGAACAGCTCAAATAAGCAGAGAGAAATGACAGTCCATCATTACTTTAAGACATGAAGGTCAGTCAATCCGGAACATTTCAAGAACTTTGAAAGTTTCTTCAAGTGCAATTGCAAAAACCATCAAGCGCTATGATTAAACTGGCTCTCATGAGAACCGCCACAGGAAAGGAAGATCCAGAGTTACCTCTGCTGCAGAGGATAAGTTCATTAGAGTTACCAGCCACAGATTGCAGCCCAAATAAATAAGTAACAGACACATCTCAACATCAACTGTTCAGAGGAGACTGTGTGAATCAGGCCTTCATGGTCGAATTGCTGCAAAGAAACCACGACTAAAGGACACCAATAATAATAAGAGACTTGCTTGGGCCAAGAAACATGAGCAATGGACATTAGACCAGTGGAAATCTGTCCTTTGGTGTGATGAGTCCAAATTTGAGATTTGTGGCTCCAACCGCAGTGTCTTTGTGAGACGCAGAGTAGGTGAACAGATGATATCCACGTGTGGTTCCTACCATGAAGCATGGAGGAGGAGGTGTGATGGTGCTTTAATGTTGACACTGTCTGTGATTTATTTGGAATTCAAGGCACACTTAACCAGCATGGCTACCACAGTATTCTGCAGCGATACGCCATCCCATTTGGGTCATTGACCAATTTGACTAAGAAGTATCAGATGACCTGGCCTCCACAATCACCCGACCTCCACCCAATTGGGATGGTTTGGGATGAGTTGGACTGTAGAGTGAAGGAACAGCAGCCAACAAGTGCTCAGCATATGTGGGAACTCCTTAAAGACTGTTGGAAAAGCATTCCAAGTGAAGCTGGTTGAGATAATTTTATTTTACTAGGCAAGTCATTTAAGAACAAATTCTTATTTTCAATGATGGCCTACGAACAGTGGGTTAACTGCCTGTTCAGGGGCAGAACGACAGATTTGTACCATGTCAGCTCAGGGATCTGAACTTGCAACCTTTCGGTTATTAGTTCAATGCTCTAACCACTAGGCTACCCTGCTGCCCCAGAATGCCAAGAGTGTGCAAAGCTGTCATCAAGGCAAAGGGTGGCTACTTTGAAGAGTCTAAAATCTCAAATATATTTCGATTTTTTGGGGTTACTACATGATTCAATATGTGTTATTTTATAGTTTTGATGTCTTCACTATTATTATGCAATGTAGAAAATAGTACAAATTAAGAATAACCCTTCAATGAGTAGGTGTGTCCAAACTTTTGACTGGTACTGTATGTAAAAGGAGTATAGTGTTTGTGACATACTGTACAGTGTGTGTTTGCTTGTGTTTTTTTGCGCTCTAGAAAGGTTCACTAGGTTTGCAGAAGTTTCAGATGACAGGACCAACCCTTCGGTAACCCCTTACATCCAACTAAACTTCACCAGACACCCCTCATCTCCCAACCTGGGCACCTCCTGCCCTGACCCGCCACCCCCTCCCCGTTCTCCCTGAGGAAATAAAAGTGTTCATGGAGAGAGGATCAGCCACTATCTCTGCTGAAGACCATAGGGTACCATGCCATTGCCAAACTACGCTCCAAGCAGTAACAAAATCATGCCTGTGCCAAAGAAAGCAGGTAAGGGTTCATGATCTACTCTATAAGCTTGCATGTGTTAATACATTATGTAATTGAAAGTGGACCAAAACCCTCTCCTCCTCAGTTGAACAGATTTTTAAAGCAAATGTAATAATCATTCAATCAGTATTACATGAATATAACATTTTATTGGATTCCCCAATAAATGATAGAAATGACCATTTTTAACGTATATTTCACATGATCAGAAATTAGCATTCATAATTAATATTCACATTCTCATGAATACATGTTTTGTGTTTTGTTGTGTTATAAATGGTTTTACTTTATCAAACACCAGGCAAATAATGAATCATTTTGGATTGTTTTACTTGATTGACCTTGTATTGTTATGTCTCAAATGATTCATTGTAGTTTGTCAGTAACTCAACTAAATAATAAATAGGAAATCATTTCATTACCATTGAGTCATTTTTATAATAGTGAATAGGGAAATTAGGATTGTTGTGGCTGATATATTTCTGAAAATCAAGTTATTTGTGTTCCTATGCCTTCCTCTCACTGAAAACTACATCCAAATATGGAGTAAGTCCAGTGTCGTATTGTGCAATGATGCCAGTGCTGTTTTTCCGGACAACCTCAGTTGCAAAAGGCCAGTGCCTCCAGGCTTTTCTGGTCCGCAGAATTAAGAAACGAGTCCTTGTTTTAAGTTAACAAAGGAACCGACAGCCATTTCACTGTGTCATACTCAAACACACGTTTTAGCACTGGTGTATGGGGCATCCGGGGGTCTATATGTAGGCTATGGGGCACGGTGGAGTCTATATGTAGGCTATGGGGCATGGTGGAGTCTATATGTAGGCTATGGGGCATCCGGGGGTCTATATGTAGGCTATGGGGCATCCGGTGGAGTCTATATGTAGGCTATGGGGCACGGTGAGGTCTATATGTAGGCTATGGGGCACGGTGGAGTCTATATGTAGGCTATGGGGCATCCGGGGGTCTATATGTAGGCTATGGGGCATGGTGGAGTCTATATGTAGGCTATGGGGCATGGTGGAGTCTATATGTAGGCTATGGGGCATGGTGGAGTCTATATGTAGGCTATGGGGCATGGTGGAGTCTATATGTAGGCTATGGGGCATCCGGTGAGGTCATGGGCTGGGGCAGGTGGAGTCTATATGTAGGCTATGGGGCATGGTGGAGTCTATATGTAGGCTATGGGGCATGGTGGAGTCTATATGTAGGCTATGGGGCATGGTGGAGTCTATATGTAGGCTATGGGGCATGGTGGAGTCTATATGTAGGCTATGGGGCATGGTGGAGTCTATATGTAGGCTATGGGGCATGGTGGAGTCTATATGTAGGCTATGGGGCATGGTGGAGTCTATATGTAGGCTATGGGGCATGGTGGAGTCTATATGTAGGCTATGGGGCATGGTGGAGTCTATATGTAGGCTATGGGGCATGGTGGAGTCTATATGTAGGCTATGGGGCATGGTGGAGTCTATATGTAGGCTATGGGGCATGGTGGAGTCTATATGTCTAGGCTATGGGGCATGGTGGAGTCTATATGTAGGCTATGGGGCATGGTGGAGTCTATATGTAGGCTATGGGGCATGGTGGAGTCTATATGTAGGCTATGGGGCATGGTGGAGTCTATATGTAGGCTATGGGGCATGGTGGAGTCTATATGTAGGCTATGGGGCATGGTGGAGTCTATATGTAGGCTATGGGGCATGGTGGAGTCTATATGTAGGCTATGGGGCATGGTGGAGTCTATATGTAGGCTATGGGGCATGGTGGAGTCTATATGTAGGCTATGGGGCATGGTGGAGTCTATATGTAGGCTATGGGGCATGGTGGAGTCTATATGTAGGCTATGGGGCATGGTGGAGTCTATATGTAGGCTATGGGGCATGGTGGAGTCTATATGTAGGCTATGGGGCATGGTGGAGTCTATATGTAGGCTATGGGGCATGGTGGAGTCTATATGTAGGCTATGGGGCATGGTGGAGTCTATATGTAGGCTATGGGGCATAGTGGAGTATGGGGCATGGTGGAGTCTATATGTAGGCTATGGGGCATGGTGGAGTCTATATGTAGGCTATGGGGCATGGTGGAGTCTATATGTAGGCTATGGGGCATGGTGGAGTCTATATGTAGGCTATGGGGCATGGTGGAGTCTATATGTAGGCTATGGGGCATGGTGGAGTCTATATGTAGGCTATGGGGCATGGTGGTCTAGTCTATATGTAGGCTATGGGGCATGGTGGAGTCTATATGTAGGCTATGGGGCATGGTGGAGTCTATATGTAGGCTATGGGGCATGGTGGAGTCTATATGTAGGCTATGGGGCATGGTGGAGTCTATATGTAGGCTATGGGGCATGGTGGAGTCTATATGTAGGCTATGGGGCATGGTGGAGTCTATATGTAGGCTATGGGGCATGGTGGAGTCTATATGTAGGCTATGGGGCATGGTGGAGTCTATGTAGGCTATGGGGCATGGTGGAGTCTATATGTAGGCTATGGGGCATGGTGGAGTCTATGTAGGCTATGGGGCATGGTGGAGTCTATATGTAGGCTATGGGGCATGGTGGAGTCCATATATGTAGGCTATGGGGCATGGTGGAGTCTATATGTAGGCTATGGGGCATGGTGGAGTCTATATGTAGGCTAGGCTATGGGGCATGGTGGAGTCTATATGTAGGCTATGGGGCATGGTGGAGTCTATATGTAGGCTATGGGGCATGGTGGAGTCCATATGTAGGCTATGGGGCATGGTGGAGTCTATATGTAGGCTATGGGGCATGGTGGAGTCTATATGTAGGCTATGGGGCATGGTGGAGTCTATATGTAGGCTATGGGGCATGGTGGAGTCTATATGTAGGCTATGGGGCATGGTGGAGTCCATATGTAGGCTATGGGGCATGGTGGAGTCTATATGTAGGCTATGGGGCATGGTGGAGTCTATATGTAGGCTATGGGGCATGGTGGAGTCTATATGTAGGCTATGGGGCATGGAGTGGGCTAGTGGTGGAGTCTATATGTAGGCTATGGGGCATGGTGGAGTCTATATGTAGGCTATGGGGCATGGTGGAGTCTATATGGGCTAGTCTATATGTAGGCTATGGGGCATGGTGGAGTCTATATGTAGGCTATGGGGCATAGTGGAGTCCATATGTAGGCTATGGGGCATGGTGGAGTCTATATGTAGGCTATGGGGCATGGTGGAGTCTATATGTAGGCTATGGGGCATGGTGGAGTCTATATGTAGGCTATGGGGCATGGTGGAGTCTATATGTAGGCTATGGGGCATGGTGGAGTCTATATGTAGGCTATGGGGCATGGTGGAGTCTATATGTAGGCTATGGGGCATGGTGGAGTCTATATGTAGGCTATGGGGCATGGTGGAGTCTATATGTAGGCTATGGGGCATGGTGGAGTCTATGGGGCATGGTAGGCTATGGGGCATGGTGGAGTCTATATGTAGGCTATGGGGCATGGTGGAGTCTATATGTAGGCTATGGGGCACGGTGGAGTCTATATGTAGGCTATGGGGCATGGTGGAGTCTATATGTAGGCTATGGGGCATGGTGGAGTCTATATGTAGGCTATGGGGCATGGTGGAGTCTATAAGTAGGCTATGGGGCATGGTGGAGTCTATATGTAGGCTATGGGGCATAGTGGAGTCTATATGTAGGCTATCGGGCATGGTGGAGTCTATATGTAGGCTATGGGGCATGGTGGAGTCTATATGTAGGCTATGGGGCATGGTGGAGTCTATATGTAGGCTATGGGGCATGGTGGAGTCTATATGTAGGCTATGGGGCATGGTGGAGTCTATATGTAGGCTATGGGGCATGGTGGAGTCTATATGTAGGCTATGGGGCATGGTGGAGTCTATATGTAGGCTATGGGGCATGGTGGAGTCTATATGTAGGCTATGGGGCATGGTGGAGTCTATATGTAGGCTATGGGGCATGGTGGAGTCTATATGTAGGCTATGGGGCATGGTGGAGTCCATATGTAGGCTATGGGGCATGGTGGAGTCTATATGTAGGCTATGGGGCATGGTGGAGTCTATATGTAGGCTATGGGGCATGGTGGAGTCTATATGTAGGCTATGGGGCATAGTGGAGTCCATATGTAGGCTATGGGGCATGGTGGAGTCTATATGTAGGCTATGGGGCATAGTGGAGTCTATATGTAGGCTATGGGGCATGGTGGAGTCTATATGTAGGCTATGGGGCATAGTGGAGTCCATATGTAGGCTATGGGGCATGGTGGAGTCTATATGTAGGCTATGGGGCATGGTGGAGTCTATACGTAGGCTAGGGGCATTATGGAGTCTATATGTAGGCTATGGGGCATGGTGGAGTCTATATGTAGGCTATGGGGCATGGTGGAGTCTATATGTAGGCTATGGGGCATGGTGGAGTCTATATGTAGGCTATGGGGCATGGTGGAGTCTATATGTAGGCTATGGGGCATGGTGGAGTCTATATGTAGGCTATGGGGCATGGTGGAGTCCATATGTAGGCTATGGGGCATGGTGGAGTCTATATGTAGGCTATGGGGCACGGTGGAGTCCATATGTAGGCTATGGGGCATGGTGGAGTCTATATGTAGGCTATGGGGCATGGTGGAGTCTATATGTAGGCTATGGGGCATGGTGGAGTCCATATGTAGGCTATGGGGCATGGTGGAGTCTATATGTAGGCTATGGGGCATGGTGGAGTCTATATGTAGGCTATGGGGCATGGTGGAGTCTATATGTAGGCTATGGGGCATAGTGGAGTCCATATGTAGGCTATGGGGCATGGTGGAGTCTATATGTAGGCTATGGGGCATAGTGGAGTCTATATGTAGGCTATGGGGCATGGTGGAGTCTATATGTAGGCTATGGGGCATAGTGGAGTCCATATGTAGGCTATGGGGCATGGTGGAGTCTATATGTAGGCTATGGGGCATGGTGGAGTCTATACGTAGGCTAGGGGCATTATGGAGTCTATATGTAGGCTATGGGGCATGGTGGAGTCTATAAGTAGGCTATGGGGCATGGTGGAGTCTATATGTAGGCTATGGGGCATAGTGGAGTCCATATGTAGGCTATGGGGCATGGTGGAGTCTATATGTAGGCTATGGGGCACGGTGGAGTCTATATGTAGGCTATGGGGCATGGTGGAGTCTATATGTAGGCTATGGGGCATGGTGGAGTCTATATGTAGGCTATGGGGCATGGTGGAGTCTATATGTAGGCTAGGGGGCATTATGGAGTCTATATGTAGGCTATGGGGCATGGTGGAGTCTATATGTAGGCTATGGGGCATGGTGGAGTCTATATGTAGGCTATGGGGCATGGTGGAGTCTATGTAGGCTAGGGGGCATTATGGAGTCTATATGTAGGCTATGGGGCATGGTGGAGTCTATATGTAGGCTATGGGGCATGGTGGAGTCTATATGTAGGCTATGGGGCATGGTGGAGTCTATATGTAGGCTATGGGGCAATGTGGAGTCCATATGTAGGCTATGGGGCATAGTGGAGTCCATATGTAGGCTAGGGGGCATGGTGGAGTCTATATGTAGGCTATGGGGCATGGTGGAGTCTATATGTAGGCTATGGGGCATGGTGGAGTCTATATGTAGGCTATCGGGCATGGTGGAGTCTATATGTAGGCTATGGGGCATGGTGGAGTCTATATGTAGGCTAGGGGGCATGGTGGAGTCTATATGTAGGCTACTGTGTGTGCTCTGATATTCACACCCTACTTCTTACAGTAGCATTTCTGTGCAGGTTCACTTTTATAAGAGTGTTGTTCAGTTACGGTTAAGCTACATGGAATCTTAAGTGTTAACTACTGTTTTGGCATATGGACTTTATTATAAGGCTAGCTAAGGAGAGAGACAGACAGACAGACAAAAAATTACAGACACAGAGAGAGAGAGAGAGAGAGAGACAGACAGACAGACAGGCAGGCAGGCAGGCAGGCAGGCAGGCAGGCAGGCAGGCAGGCAGGCAGGCAGACAGACAGACAGACAGACAGACAGGCAGGCAGGCAGGCAGGCAGGCAGGCAGGCAGGCAGACAGACAGGCAGGCAGGCAGGCAGGCAGGCAGACAGACAGACAGACAGACAGACAGACAGGCAGGCAGGCAGACAGACAGACAGGCAGGCAGGCAGGCAGGCAGGCAGGCAGACAGGCAGACAGACAGGCAGGCAGGCAGACAGACAGACAGACAGACAGACAGACAGGCAGGCAGACAGACAGACAGACAGACAGACAGACAGACAGACAGACAGACAGACAGACAGACAGGCAGACAGACAGGCAGGCAGGCAGACAGTGCTCATCACTGGGTGATTATTATTTATTATGTATGATGTTGATAACATGTTGTTTATTGACCACCAGTTAGTTACAAGCTCTATCATGTTCCTTTGACAGGCCCACTTTGCCAAGTACCTCTCTCCGCCTGTCTTGCTTCCAAATCTCTCCCCCATCTCATCAATCAGCTCATCAAACTGTTTCCCCCTCTTCTGACATCACCTCTCCAGACCACAATGTTCCCACCGGATCAAATCCATTCTTCAGCAGTCAGCTCTCACACAGCCTCATTGGCCCGTTGGCCATGTCAGGTCTCACGCCTGATCTCTGTCTGTCACTTTGCTCCATGAAACTAACCTCTCTGAATACTGCCAAGGATTCCGTCCACTTCTTTTTCTATATTTCTCATCCTCTTTCTCCCTCTCCAGTTTCCACTCTGTGCTTCTCCATATATCCCTCTGTCCATCCAACCCTGCTATGGATCCTTCACATGTAGCATTTCGCTTCACTCGCATTAACATCATTAACATCTGCTAACCATGTGTATGTGACAAATACATTTGATTTGATTTGATGTATGCAGCCCAGTGTGGCCTCAATGTCCCATCACTCCATATCACTGCCATCCTCTGGCTCCCATGGTAATGAAGTGTGAAGTCATGGACAGTAACTCAAGTACCTGGCTGTGAGACACTACGTTTTATTCATGGCTGTTTGATTCTGTGAAAGTTGCTTCACTTCTGACTCATGAAGAATTCTATTTCCTCAGATTGCCAGATTTAAATTTAGACAGTTGCATTGCTTTTCATGACAATGTACTGCATAAACATTGATTATTACAAAGTCAATTGGAGCTAGGTCTTCATGGGTCCAAGTGGACCCGATATACCCGATTTCGGACCAGGAACTGATCGGGTTCAGGTCTGAAATTCTAACTTGTCCCTCAGGTCCGGGTTGGGTCCTGTTTGATCGGACCCAGCCACGGCTCTGCATAGCCTCTAGCATATTTATTTCACGCTAATAAGGATAATTTATTGACTTATAGAAGGCCTAGCCAACATATACTGTAAAGACCTATTTGTTAACCAGAAGAACAACTTGGCTGACAAACAGATTTTTTTGTCACTCAGACCAGTTAGGGTACGGGTTGGGTCTAGGTCGAGTTGTCCTTGGGTCCATTCTGGTCCTGGTCCAACTTTTTAGACCAGTGAAGACCTCTAATTGGAGCCCATCACATTTCATCTCATGTTGAGAACCTCCCAATGACTTTCTCCTTTTTCTTCAAGAATGCTGTCATGTATCCTCCTGTTGGTTTGCACATATTTCTGTCCATGCTTTTTCCATCCATCTCCATTTCATTATCAGCATGGAACACCACAAGTTTTTTTAGACACTTCATAACAGAGGGCAAAGGGATGGTTCTGAGCTTTGGCCAGCTCCCTTCACCTCTCTCCGTCACATCTCGTGATCTCCCTATCAGTGGAGATCCCGCTGTTCCCGAACCCGATCCGGGCAGAGAGCTCCATCTCTTCCAGGGGGGTTGCGCAGACCACCGACGAGCACGTCCAACATAAGCAGCTTCTTTTCTACCATGTCAGAGGGTCATCGTCCTTGCCTCTGAAAGGCATCTACAGATATCCTCAACATGGCCGACTGGCTTTCCTCCAATTACCAGGGAGGAGTCTTCATTTCATTCTGCGATTAGCTTCTGTCCATCCGCAGCACACCTATCATATGTCCTGAATGTCGTTGTTACTGTGAATAAAAATCATACTCATCTTCAAAAACATCTCTACAAATTGACAAATGTTGGTTAAATGGACAAACTTTTCCAAGATCAGAAGAAATCTATTCAAATGCTGTTTCCAATACTGTTGGACTTCCATTCCAATCCTTCCCCTGCCAATTCAATCCTATGATTTCACAATTAGATTTATGGTTCAATGGACTCCAATGCATTTGACCCGTATGTTTGACCTGAGGTAGCAACCTCCCTTGTTTGTCATTTTCTGCCACTGTCTCTATGTGCCTGAACATTCATCCACCCGTTTCCTCTTTCTTTAAATGTCTCTATCTCTGTGTCAACTCATCAATCTCTCTGAGTATCTGTTTATCCATCTGTCAATCTGACCCCACTGAGAGCAGCAGGGTATCTGGCTGGGCTTATCCTCCACAGGGGAGCCAGAGCCCACTCATATCCCCCCCCCCCCTGCCGGGCCCTGCTCATAATAACCAGCCATGTCTCACTCCATGGTGATGTTTTCCAGAGTCACCATGGATGTCAGAAAGTATTCAGACCCTTTCCCTTTTTGCAAAAATGTCTAAAAACCTGTTTTTTGTCATTATGGGGTATTGTGTGTAGATTGATGAGGGGGAAAAAAAGTATTTAATACATTTTAGAATAAGGCTGTAATGTAACAAAATGTGGAAAAAGTCAAGGGGTGTGAATACTTTCTGAATGCACTGTATACTGCCTGTGAAACATTCTCTTCAAATGAGGATCAGATACTTTCAAATAGCAAGATTGCCTGTCAAATGCTCCATCACATTACTGTGCTAGCAACATTTTTTAGCAGCCCCCCTCTTGACAGCGTTTTAGAGTTAAGTTTGTGCAATTCCACACATTGTGAAACGGGGCACAGACAAAATGTTGACCATTTAAAGCAAGTTTGCTGCAAATCTACACATTTTACCATGCGGCAGAGAGACGATTTGGCAATTGTATAACTCATTTCATGTAATTGTACTCATTTTGCCATGGTGGCGGAGAGAAACAATTGGCTGTTTGACAGCTAATTACCTGCAATTCTATACATTTTTCCATAGAGTGGAGAGAAATGTTTGCAGGTTTTATGATATCTGAGTGAGACTGACTAACAAAATCACTTATTAAACAAAATCAATGGGGGCCCCCCAGCCGATATTCCGACCATGATTACTAAGTAGCTAGCTGGCCGCTAGACTAATTTGCCAATATACAAATGTTTTGCTGATTGAGTGACTATCAGTGTCTGACATAACAAGAGAAAAACTGCTGATGCACAACCAAATTTCAAAATTGCACCTTGTGTATTCTACTATTCTAACTTGCAACAGTAAGGCTTATTACATTTTTTGGGGGAGCCGCCAATTGCCCATCCCCTCTTTAAAATGTATATTTAAATCTCTCTACCCTCGCAATGATTCTCCTAAATACCTTGGTGATACCCTCCATCAATGTCTTACTTTTGCCATCTACTAACTATCCTTGGTTATCCCATTAGCCGACTCTTGCTATCTTTCTCTGTGTCCCTCCCTCTCCCATCGCTCTGTCCCTATAAGGGAGGATTCTGGGAGAGTATGGGGAGGGATGACGGATTAAGTGACCTGTCATCAACCCCTTTCCTTCCTACTGCCCACGTCCTGACTCCAGAGATCAGATGTCCTTCTCCCTTTCTGTCTTTCCTGATCATTACTTCTACTTGTTGTTCAGCACAGTATACATTATATGCATACCTTTCTGTCAAAGTCATTTTAATATCTTTGGGGCAGTGTGCAGCTGTTCAGTCTTCAGGACACATACAGTGGAGTGTAAGTCACAAACATGGAAGCTTTATTGGAAAGACCAGTGGATCAGAGTTCAGCCAACCATGATGGGAAGTTGTTGAAATACATCATAACCTCTAAACTGGGCATACAGTAATGTGGCAGCTTCTTTGGTACACATGCTTCAAGCAAGGAAAACAGTGAGGTTCTCAGCCTTATTCTTCCTTTGCTCATCCTCCCAGTTTCGCTCCGCTGATGTTGTAACAAGCTCACATTTTTCTCATCATCCTGTCGGCTCCCTCTCCGCCACTGGGCAGACACATCGCGAAAGCTGGAGAGTTAGGTTTCCCTCAGACAGGTGCCAGCATGGACTGTCCTGCGCAAAAGAGCTGGGCTAAAAGGACAGACTGGCCAATCCTTCCAGCAATGTGTTGGCAGGGCCACCGTGATCAATGACCAGTAGACCACCTGTCCTCTACAAAGTAATCCATTGGTGTTAGCAAAGGCCCTGGCTTCCTGCAATGGTGCAGACTGTCAGGAAGAACCATTAAGACATATCGCTCACGCTCTCTGCTATCCCCTCCATCACTGAAAGCTTCCTATCTAGCGACATCCTCAAACACGTGTTTAGGGCATTTGAGAGCACTTTGGCATCGCAATGGGTGTAGAAAATAAATGGAAACGCTCACTCTGTACCTAGTTCTCACGTGGGTGGGTGTGTAGGGGTACACGTGCGTACCGGTATCCTATGTGTGCACGTGTGTGTTATGTAAAGGAGAAAATACCCATATCAGTCCCTCCAGGATTTTGGAATTCTGCGATTCTGCATATTATACGAGGGGTTGCAAATTTGACCAATCACCACATTATAACTGTATAAAACAGTCAAATCACAGCAATATTACTGCATAAAACTGTTCAATGACCACACTACAAAAAGAAGGCTCGAAATTCTTACCAATCCCAACACTTTTACCACAAACAATGGTTCAATCAAGCCACTTAACAAATCTGCCTATGCCCTCAGACGGATTATCAAACAGGCAAAGCGTCAATACAGGACTTTTATGCTCGCTTCGAGGCAAGCAACACTGAAGCATGCATGAGAGCACCAGCTGTTCCAGACGACTGTAATCACGCTCTCCGTAGCCGATGTGAGCAAGACTTTTAAACAGGTCAACATTCACAAACCTCAGGGCCAGATGGATTACCAGGACGTGTACTCGGAGCATGCAAGGACCAACTGGCAAGTGTCTTCACTGACATTTTAAACCTCTCCCTGACTGAGTCTGTTAATACCTACATGTTTCAAACAGACCACCACAGTCCCTGTACCCAAGAAAGCGAAGGTAACCTGCCTAAATGATTACCGCCACGTAGCACTCACGTTGGTAGCACTCACGCCACGTAGCACTCACATCAACACCATCATGTCGCAAACCCTAGACCCACTCCAATCCACATACCACCCCAACAGATCCACAGATGACGCAAGCTCAATCGCACTCCACACTGCCCTTTCTCACCTGGACAAATGGAACACCTATGTGAGAATGTTGTTCATTGACAACAGCTCAGCATTCAACACCATAGTGCCCTCAAAGCTCATCACTAAGCTAAGGACCCTGGGATTAAACACCTCCTTCTGCAACTAGATCCTGGACTTCCTGACGGGCCGCCCCCAACAATGAGACAGTCTATAGGGAGGAGGAGACCTGGCAGTGTGGTGTCAGGACAACACCCTCTCCCTCAATGTGAGCAAGACAAAGGAGCTGATCATGGACTACAGGAAAATGAGGGCAAAACAGGCCCCCGTTAACATTGACGGGCTGAAGTGGAGCAGGTCGAGAGTTTCAAGTTCCTGGTCATGGTCTAAACACATCAAGGCAGTTGTGAAGAGGGCATGACAACACCTTTTCCTCCTCAGGAGAATGAAAACATTTGTCATGGGTCCCCAGATCCTAAAAAAAAAAGTTCTACAGCTGCATCATCGAGAGCATCCTGATGGGATGCATCACCGCCTGGTATGGCAACTGCTCGGCATCTGACCGTAAGGCGCTACAGAAGGTAGGGGGCCAAGCTTCCTGACATCCAGGACCTTTATACATGGCGGTGTCAGAGGAAGGCCATAAAATTGTCAAAGACTCCAGTCACCCAAGTCATAAACTGATTTCTCTGCTACCGCACAGCAAGTGGTATCGGAGCGCCAAGTCTAGGACCAAAAGGCTTCTTAACAGCTTTTACACCTAAGCCATAACACTGCTGAACAATTAATCAAATGGCCACCCGGACAATTTACATTGACACCATCCCTTTTTTTTATACTGCTGCTACTCGCTGTTTATTATCTATGCACAGTCACTTTACAAATTACCTCGACTAACCTGTACCCCCCCACATTGACTCGTTACCAGTACCCCCTGTATATAGCCCTGTTATTGTTATGTAATTTTCTTGTTACTTTTTGATTCAAATTATTATATATTTTTTAACTATAGTTTATTTAGTAAATATTTTCTTAACTCTATTTCTTGAACTGCATTGTTGGTTAAGGGCTTGTAATTAAGCATTTCATGGTAAGGTCTACTACACCTGCTGTATTCGGCGCATGTTACAAAAAAAAATTGATTTGATTTGACATGTCAACAAACCTTTACCCCAGTCAGTGCATTTTCAAACCTATGGTTGACTTCTTCTGAGCCCTGGTACAGATAACATGAATTTATGTGTGAATGGATCCCTTGAGAGATACTGATAGATGAAAAGTAAGAGTCAACAAAACCCAGGGAACTTGAAATAAATGAAGAACAGGACTCAAGTATCTGAGAACACCCTTGTATTGTAAGCCACCACAAGGTATCACAAGAAAAGCCACATTTAGCATAACTTTGGACCACATTTGCAACAACATCTGCTTTCCTGTTTCATTGACATTTCGCAATGAGTTATCTAAGAAACAAACCATTTACCGCAAATCAAGCATATACCTGATGACCAAACTGTCAACCGCTGGCATGTCAAAGAGGTACAGTGCCTTGCAAGTGTATTCACCCCCCTTGGTGTTTTTCCTATTTTGTTGCATTACAACCTGTAATTTAAATGGATTTTTATTTGGATTTCAAGTAATGGACATACACAAAATAGTCCAAATTGGTGAAGTGAAATGAAAAAAAAACTGTTTTGAAAAGATTTAAAACAATAAGAAACGGAAAAGTGGTGTTTGCATATGTATTCACCCCCTTTGCTATGGAGCCACTAAATAAGATCTGGTGCAACCAATTACCTTCAGAAGTCACATATTTAATTAAATAAAGTCCACATGTGGGCAATCTAAGTGTCACATGATCTCAGAATATATACACCTGTTCCGAAAAGCCCCAGAGTCTGCAACACCACTATGCAAGGGACACCACCAAACAAGTGGCACCATGAAGAACAAGGAGCTCTCCAAACAGTTCCGGGACAAAGTTGTGGAAAGGTACAGATCAGGGTTGGGTTATAAAAAAATATCTGAAACTTTGAACATCCCACAGAGCACCATTAAATCCATTATTAAAAAATGGAAGGAATATGGCACCACAACAAACCTACCAAGAGAGGGCCGCCCACCAAAACTCACAGACCAGGCAAGGAGGGCATTAATCAGAGAGGCAACAAAGAGACCAAAGATAACCCTCAAGGAGCTGCAAAGCTCCACAGCGGATATTGAAGTATCTGTCTATACGACCACTTTAAGCCGTACACTACACAAAGCTGGGCTTTACAGAAGAGTGTCCAGAAAAATGTCATTGCTTAAAGAAAAAAATAAGCCAAAAGGCAAGTGGGAGACTCCCCAAACATATGGAAGAAGGTCAGATGAGACTAAAATGTAGCTTTTTGGCCATCAAGGAAAATGTTATGTCTGGAGCAAACTCAACACCTCCCATCACCCCAAGAACACCATCCCAGGTTTCCCTCAAGAATTTCCCTGTATTTAGAACCATCCTTCAATTCTGACCAGTTTCCCAGTCCCTGTCGATGAAAAACATCCCCACAGCATTATGCTGCCACCACCATGCTTCACTGTGGGGATGTTTTTCATCGACAGGGACTGGGAAACTGGTCAGAATTGAAGGATGGTTCTAAATACAGGGAAATTCTTGAGGGAAACCTGTTTCAGTCTTCCAGAGACTTGAGATTGGGATGGAGATTCACCTTCCAGCAGGACAATGACCCCAAGCATACTGCTAAAGCAACACTCAAGTGGTTTAAGGGGAACCATTTAAATGTCTTGGAATGGCCTAGTCAAAGCCCAGACCTCAATCCAATTGAGAATCTGTGGTATGGGCCTCCCGGGTGGCGCAGTGGTTAAGGGCGCTGTACTGCAGCGCCAGCTGTGCCAGAAGAGACTCTGGGTTCGTGCCCAGGCTCTGTCGTAACCGGCCGCGACCGGGAGGTCCGTGGGGTGACACACAATTGGCCTAGCGTCCTCTGGGTTAGGGAGGGTTTGGCCGGTAGGGATATCCTTGTCTGATCTCGCACCAGCAACTCCTGTGGCGGGCCGGGTGCAGTGCGCGCTAACCAAGGTTGCCAGGTGCACGGTGTTTCCTCAGACACATTGGTGCGGCTGGCTTCCGGGTTCGATGCGCGCTGTGTTAAGAAGCAGTGCGGCTTGGTTGGGTTGTGTATCGGAGGGTTGGGTTGTGTAACGCATGACTTTCAACCTTCGTCTCTCCCGAGCCCGTACGGGAGTTGTAGCGATGAGACAAGATAGTAGCTACTAACAATTGGATACCACGAAATTGGGGAGAAAAAGGGGTAAAAAATTTACAAAAAAAAATAAAAAAGAGAGAATCTGTGGTATGATTTAAAGATTGCTGTACACCAGCAGAACCCATCCAACTTGAAGGAGCTGGAGCAGTTCATTCTTGAAGAATGGGCAAAAATCCCAGTGACTAGATGTGCCAAGCTTATAGAGACATACCCCAAGAGACATGCAGCTGTAATTGCTGCAAAAGGTGGCTCTACAAAGTATTGACTTGGGGGAGGGTGAATAGTTACGCACGCTCAAGTTTTCAGTTTTTTTGTGTCATTTCTTGTTTGTTTCACAAGAAAAAATATTTTGCATCTTCAAAGTAGTATGTTATGTAAATCAAATGATACAAACCCCGTAAAAATCTATTTTTATTCCAGGTTGTAAGGCAACAAAATAGGAAAAATACAAAGGGGGGGTATTCGCAAGCCCCTGTATATCAAGGGACTTTAATGTGAACCTTGTTGGGGCAATTAAAACAGATTAAGTCTGATAGGTGAGAATGAGAGATGAGCTGAAATGAGATGGATGACCCTGTGAAAATCAAGTAATTTGAGCTAATTTCGCCCATAGACGAAAGGAGACTGACGGACGGTGACAGTCCGAGTGGAAACAGCAATAGCACCCAGTTTTTTGAGAAAGTGGGATGACAAATGAATGGACAGGAGGGAGAACCAGAGATTAAACAACATCTAGAGTACTTCAGCAGCAGAGACAAACATGCTGTCAGTGGCGTGAAATTATGTCCATCACACACAACTTGTAATCTTATAACGGCCTGAACCCTGGTGTCAGTGGCTGTGATGTGTGTCCTTAGCGGATGTAGAGCCGTAACCCAAACCTGGGCTGGTTGGGTAAACTACATTAATCAGTGCTAAGAAAAAAGACTCCGAATAGCACACACTCTCCAAAGTGATATATGGCATAAAGGCAAATAGTGGGAGGGAGGGGGGGTGAAGGCAGAGAGTGACAGGAGCAGGGAGATAGAAGCAAGGAAAGGAGAGATGAAGAGAAGGAAGGGAGAGAAGGAATCATGGTCAGTAACTGCACCTAGCACAACCTCTACAATCTGCAGCTAGCACAACCTCTACAAACTGCAGCTAGCACAACCTCTACAAACTGCAACTAGCACCTCTACAAATTGCACATAGCACAACCTGTACAAACTGCAACTAGCACAACCTCTACAAACTGCACATAGCACAACCTCTACAAACTGCAACTAGCACAACCTCTGCAAATGCAAAGTGAATAATCCGCTCTCTCCACTGGCTTCCAGTTGAAGCTCGCATCCGCTACAAGACCATGGTGCTTGCCTACGGAGCTGTGAGGGGAACGGCACCTCAGTACCTCCAGGCTCTGATCAGGCCCTACACCCAAACAAGGGCACTGCGTTCATCCACCTCTGGCCTGCTCGCCTCCCTACCACTGAGGAAGTACAGTTCCCGCGCAGCCCAGTCAAAACTGTTCGCTGCTCTGGCCCCCCAATGGTGGAACAAACTCCCTCACGACGCCAGGACAGCGGAGTCAATCACCACCTTCCGGAGACACCTGAAACCCCACCTCTTTCAGGAATACCTAGGATAGGATAAAGTAATCCTTCTCACCCCCTTAAAAGATTTAGATGCACTATTGTAAAGTGGCTGTTCCACTGGATGTCTTAAGGTGAACGCACCAATTTGTAAGTCGCTCTGGATAAGAGCGTCTGCTAAATGACTTAAATGTAAATGTAATAAATACATAACAACAATCTGACACAAGATAATGTTCTACCTGGGAAAGATAATTCATTTTTGCCTTTTTTCTGTAGGAAGAAGATCCCAGGCAGCTCCTGCAGGTATGATTTCTGTAATACTGCATGTATAAGTACTGAAAAGGCTTTGTAAATCCTGACTAACAATGGCATCCCAGGAATTACATTACACCGGTGGTGTAATTCAAACTGGATTATCTCATCAGTATACCTTTAATGGATTTCACACTTTATCTCTCTCTCTCCACATAACAGAGGTGCCGCCGGTGTACGAGCCCAATATTCATGATCCCACCACCAGGGCTGACCTCATGAAATGTAAGGCCATGTAATTGGCTCTTTATCACTTTCGGCCTCACTCTCTGTAATGCATTTGATGCCAAATCCTGCTTTCCCACAGCCTATACAATGTTGAAATGCACAATTATGACCTGGCTTACAGTATATCCGCTTCACGGCCTACACACAAGAGATTGTACATATCTCAATAATATCACAGTACTCATCTGACCTTATCTGTTCTCCGACCCTTTCTTCTCATCCATATTCATCCAACCACTCAACTCAATTCCTCTCTCTTTACCTCATCGTTTCTCTTTCTCCCCTCAGACTGGATCCCCCTCTCCCTGGATGACAAAACGGCCCAGAAGCTGCTGTGGATATCCGAGAGCAACCTCAAGGTGTCGCGTATGTCAGAGGAGGTGTGTCCATACCCCATGAGACCGGAGAGATATGAGCATTCGCCACAGGTTGGTCTGCCATCCTCAGTTACAGTGCACACATCATAGTGCCATTGTGTAACTAAAGTGTGCCCACCATTTTGGACATGCCATCAGTGCATGCCTGGCTCTAAGACATCTCTAATCTACCCTTTCTACTATCCACTCTGTGCAGGTGCTATGTAAGGAGGGTCTGTTGGGGCAGAGAGGGTACTGGGAGGTGGACTATGGTGGCTGGGTGGTGATTGGGGCAGTGTACGAGAGCATGGGCCGGAAGGAAGGGCCATGTGGGCTGGGGGAGAACGAAAGCTCATGGGGTGCGGGCTGGGCCGGCTCCTGCTACCAAGTCTGGCACAACGGGGAGAACGTGGAGGTCGGGCTCCCTTTGTGCAACACCATGAGCATATACCTGGACCAGCCCGCTGGCATCATCAAGTTCTTCATCGTGGAAGGAGAAGGGGAGGCGGAGAAGGCGGTGCGACTGATACACAAGTTCAAAACTGACCTCAAAGAGAAGATTCTGCCTTGTTTCTGGGTTGGCAGTAAATCCTTCTGTTGGATCCGGAAGAAAGAGGGACAGTAACAAGAAGGGTGTAGGAAAGGAGAGGGAATAACAGGTCAGGGAATGTGTAAGAGAGGGAGGTAAAGTGAACGAGAAGATATATGTTTCTAATATTTGGAGAACAAGCACTGGTGTCAGAATGCAGAATTGAAGCAGAGAATAATCAAATAATCTGTTCACATCATGTCTATGGTTTTAAGTGTTGCTGTTATCCCTCTGTTGCATGAGGACAACATACATATGAATTACTAGGTTATATTATATTTAGAATGACAATTATATTGACTATTACTATTTATTAGTACTGTCAGTCATTTTTGTTACAGCACTAGTGTTAAAGTAGGGTGTGTAGTTTCAATTCATAGCTTATATCATTTTTTTTCTGATTGAACCATGGTCATGTATGAATGTGATGAATAAATACAACTGTGTAACAAGAGTTCAACTATTTACACTGAAAAAATATATATAAACACAACATGCAACAATTTTACTGAGTTAAGGTTCATATAAGGGAATCATTCAATTGAAATAAACTCATTAGGCCCTAATCTATGGATTTCACATGACTGGGAAAACAGATATGCATCTGTTGGTCACAGATACCTTTTTAAAAAAAAGGTAGGGGAGTGTATCAGAAAGTATCTGGTGTGAACACCATTTGCCTCATGCAGCGAGACACATCTCCTTCGCATAGAGTTGATCAGGCTGTTGATTGTGGCCTGTGGAAATTTGTCCCAATCCTCTCCAATGGCTGTGCAAAGCTGCTGGATATTGGCAGGAACTGGAACACGCTGTCGTACACGATCCAGAGCATCCCAAACATACTCAATGGGTGACATGTCGGGTGAGAATACAGACCATGGAAAAACTGGGACATTTTCAGCTTCCAGGAATTGTTTACATATCCTTGTGACATGGGGCCATGCACTTTCATGCTGAAACATGGCTGTGGACGAATGGCACGACAATGGACCTCAGGGTCTCATCACAGTATCTCTATGCATTCAAATTGACCTAGATAAAATGCAATTGTGTTCGTTGTCCGTAGTTTATGCCTGCCCATACAATAACCCCACCATGTGGCACTCTGTTCACAACGTTGACATCAGCTCATCCACACGACGCCATACACAATGTCTGCCATCTGCCCGGTATAGTTGATACCGGAATTAATCCGTGAAGAGCATACTTCTCCTGCGTGCCAGTGGTCGTTGAAGGTTAGCATTTACCTACTTTAGTCAAGACCCTGGTGAGAATGACAAGCATGCAGATCAGCTTCCCCGAGACAGTTTCTGACATAAATTATTTGGTTGTGCAAAGCCACAGTTTCATCAGTTGTCCGGGTAGCCGGTCACAGAAGATCCTGCAGGTGAAGGAGCCAGATGTGGAGGTCATGGGCTGGTGTGGTTACATGTAAGTCTGCAATTGTGAGGCCGGTTGGACGTACTATCAAATTATGTTGGCGGCGGCATATGGTAGGGAAATGACGATTCAATTCTCTGGCAACAGCTCTGGTGGACATTCCTGCAGTCAGCATGCCAATTGCACACTCCCTCAACTTGAGACATCTGTGGCCATTGTGTTATGTGACAAAACAAAACATTTTAGAGTTGCCTTTCACTGTCCCCAGCACAATGTGCACCTGTTAAGATATATAAATTATATTGCTGTTTAGTTAACACCTGTGGATGGATTATCTTGGTAAAGGAGAAATGATCACTAACAGGGATGTAAAGAAATGTGTACACAAAATGAGAGAAGCTTTTTGTAACGTTTGGAACATTTTTGGGACCTTTTATTTCAGCTCATTAACATGGGACCAACACTTTACATGTTGTGTTTATTTCTGTTCAGGATATTACTTAATCTAATACTGCCCTCTCTAGGACAGCCATGATACTGCATCCAAATAATATTCAGTGTCAGAACCAACAGCCTGATTCACGGATGTTGTTCCTTAATTTAAACCATACAGGTACTCAAATTAAAACATTTATCTGCTTTTGAAAAGTTGGGAGATGATAGATACATCTCTGTTCGCCTCCTCCGCTTTCACTCGCTCTCACAGTCAACACATTTGAAGGACTTTATTATTATAATAGTGTCAATATCAGAGATTGTACACCTACTATCATTCTACCAGTCAGTCATTCATTGGCATGGTAGAAGTATAAAAAGGCATGTTTCATGGAGACATGGTGCCCTTCACTCACAATTTGAAAAGCTACAGGCTTCATGTTAAAAAGCCCCCTAGAGCCAACCATTTCTAGAAGGGTGACCCATCCTCCACAAATCTACTTGGCAAAGTCCCACAACAGATTCAACACCTGTGTCAGTTAGAAACATTTCAATATGTTAGTGTCCATGTTGGTCAGTACAGTGGGTCACTATGAGCACATTTGAAATGGTGTGTAGTGAGTTGTCTTGTAGTGTTTATGGGTGTAAGGGTGTAAGGTAATGTGTTGAAAATGATATTAGTGTGTATACGAGCATATGTTATGTCAGTTAATCCTCTCTGGGTTCACTGTTGTTACTACCAAATTTGGGGTTAGTGATTAGCTAATACACTGGGGTACTTTTCCGCCTGCCAGCCAATCAATTAGCTCTCTTTCATCCACACACTCTCTCTCTCTCACTCCTTCATCCCCTCACTTTCTTTGGCTCTCTCAGTGTTTGAGGGAGAAGTCTCCCGTGTTGAGGCGAGGGCGAGGTAGTCCTCCAAACATTTCTGTTCCGTCGTTGGCTCCTGGGGCCAACAGGGCCTTCATGCTGGCAGCAATATAATCCAGGTCAGCTACACCAGCCTGCAACACAGAGACAGTTAGTGGGTATGTGTGTCAGAATGACTTATTGACAGAGAGAAAGTGAGCTGTATGTTTTTAAACGAAGGTTGACTGACCCGTTCCCCACTGTGGCCTTCTCCCTGGTGGGGTCTGTTGCCCTTGAAGCCCCACACAGGAACAGACACGGGGAGGGAGCGGGCCATGTTCATGGGGTTGGGGTGTCGGGATGAGAATGACTGCCCCATGGCCATGCTGCGGGGGGGAGGAGGACAGTCCTCACTTAACGAGCCTGGAGCAGAGAGGAGGCACATATTAAGAGCATTAGATCATCATTAACTAATATTACGACACACACTCACCATCAGTGCTCTCCTCCTCTCCATCGGACTCAAAGAATGGTTCACAGTCACGAGACAGCGAGTCCTCATCCATGGAAAACACTCCTGAAGCAGAGAGAGATTAATATTTACGAAGTCATTCAGACCTGAAGATAAAAAAATAAAAAAGAAGTCCCACAGAGCTGTGTTCACCTGCAGTCTCATTCAGATTACGGCTCCTTTCGTCCATGTCCTCCTCTTCCTCACACTCTTCCTCCAAGTCCCCAATTCCAGGAATGTCTCTCCCTCGTCCAGCCTCCTCTATCATCACAGCCATCTCTCGCTCCCTCTCTCCATTCCCATGCTGCCCAGCAGCTTGACCAATGACAGCCCCTGAGTGGTAGATTGATGGGTAGCTTTGCGAATAGAGTGTGGTATTGGGGCTGATGGTTCCCACCCCACCCGTTAGGCCCTGTGGAAGAGAAGTTAAGAACTTTACGATCACACACAGCACTATGAATGACAGCCACATTGAATGGCACAAAATTACTGACAGTCAGTCTACTCACCGCCCTGTCAGTGGGCATGTCCACTACCAGTTTAGCTCCTCCGTCTCCTGCACTCAGACGTGTATATCTATGCGCCGTTAGCATAGATGTGGAGTGTAGCACCGCAATGTCGTCCACGTAGCGCCGCGAAGACTCAGCCAAAGCCCCCTGACCCCACACGTGATAGGAGAAATCCCACTTCCGGCCTCCAGCAGGCAAGCCACTGCCACTCTCCCTTTTCCTCTCATCTCCCTCCACTACAGATGGCCAGAACTTCTTACAGGCTGTAAGAATAGCCAGGTCGCAGCCTGACTTCTGACAATATCCCTCCGCTGCGGCAAGTAGTGCCAGCCAGCTCTCTTTGTGGTTGTCTGGGATCTCGGGGTCAGATGATTGGGTGATGGAGGCCATGATGGGTAAACAGGACTTCCAATGACTGTTGGATGTGTTTAATTTATTAGGGCTAGCTTTTATGGAAAGTATAGATGCTTTGTAACTGTTTTTATTGATCAATAGTTAAAATGGCTTAGGTTAGTGTAATCAGGCACCTGTAGGACTCAGCCAGCAGTATGATATTAAATACTATATATTTTTGTTAACAAGTCTTGTGATAAATTTACCTTTTTTCTTACTGGATTGTAGGCTGTAGCGTTGTGTTTTTGGAATATGCTTTTGGCTAATCTGAGGAAACGTTAGGATCCTTTTTCTATTGCTGGTTTGGTTTAAGCTAAGAATAAAACTATCCTTAGTTGTTATAAAGCAGGTTTCAGAGGCACAAGGTGATTGTTTAATATTATTAATGTCAGTGTGCCTGAGAGAACTAGGGGAGAGAAACGAAAATGTTGCTGGTGTTACCTGGAAAAAAACAAAATGGAGAAATAAAGCTTGAGTTGCCCCCCCAATTTGTTTTGCATTGTTAGTCATTATAGCAATATTAGCTGATGTCACTAGCTAGGCACTATTTAGATTATCACTAAACCAGAATTCAGATAATAATCTCGTAAAATTAGGCATGATGAAACTTCATGAAATTAGATTACAAAAGATATGGTTGAGTTGAGTGTAAAATTCACATGATCCAAATACTGTACATACATTTCAATTCCATATAACTTTTCTGATGTCAGACTGCCTTGTTTCAATCTGAGTTCATGGTCAATATCTCAGTGGCAGTTTGAGAATGTTCCAAAATAGACCTAATGCTAACCGTGGGAAGACGTTGTCCACCTGTCGTTACGTCTCGCAAACTGTCGCAATTCAGCGTCGGCGTCCCCCCTTCTTCCCTCACACAATCTCGTGCATTCGTTAGCATACGAACTGGCTCTACCAAAACCTTGTGGGGTGACTGCCTGCTCTAGATTTACCCAGCTCGTTTCTAAATGTCATCCCTGTGATTATTACTACCAGGAAAGCACTGCGGATTGTTTGTTTGCTAACATGCTAGCCAACTGGTCTCATGTGCACTCTCCTCCCAACATGAACACATTTCACCTCCATTTCTTGCCTTTGCAGAGACACTAGCACACACAGACACAAATAAACAGCAATAACAAGATGTCAGCTTACACATTCAGTTCCTTATTTCGTCTGTTGCAAGCGTTTTTCTAGTTCTAATTGTTTCTTTATCCCTCTTTGTCTGATTCTTCATCTCTCAAGAATAGTCTCCCCTAGGCTCCGACGTTGCTGTTTAGAGACGCTAGACCAGACGCACGTTTTACACGTGACTGTGGGCGGGCTCGTACTCGTCTTGTTTTGGACGCGCACTTGGACGAGGCTTGGGGCTGGCTGCATCTCAATAGTTTGTCATGGTTTCTTCTACTGGTATAATTTACTTCATCCTCACTGATCTGACATGATGGATAGCTTGACAGGTGGAAGCAAATGCTTTTGGTAGGCTTTTCAATCTCCATATTATTCCCACCAAAACTGTCTTCTAATTTTGCAGTGCAGATTAAGGAAAAGAGAGGAGAGTAAAACGTTACATTTTTATTTGACTAGGCAAGTCAGTTAAGAACACATTTTTATTTACAATGACAGCCTACCCCGGCCAAACCCTAACGACACTGGGCCAATTGTGCACCGCCCTATGGGACTCCCAATCACGACCGGTTGTGATACAGCCTGGAATCGAACCAGAGTCTGTAATGACACCTCTAGCCCTGAGATACAGTGCCTTAGACCCCCTGTGCCACTCGGGAGTACTAAAACTGGGATGCAACTTTGAGAAGACAGACAACAACAACCACTTGCCGCCTTCATCAGCCTCCCTGTCTAAATTCTCTCTGTCCTAACCACTTGTTTTTCTGTTCTTTGCTACATTGTTGGCAGCACCAGGATACTCACTGTCACTCATACATTTGTTAGAAGTGTTTCACTATTCACATTGGGATTTTCATTACCACCACTGATGCCTAATAAACTGCCATTTTCATAATTACATGAAACTGACAAATATTGCAAGAATAGAGCCCCACGGTGGAGGTGCCATAACAGTAGTAGGCCTGATTACCCACAATAAGGAGACAGCCTACAGGGAGGAGGTGAGGGCCCTGGCGGAGTGGTGCCAAGAAAATAACCTCTCCCTCAACATCAACAAAACAAAGGAGTTGATGGTGAACTTCAGGAGAAGCAGAGGGAGCACGCCGCATCCATAGGACCGCAGTGGAGAAGGTGAAAAGCTTCAAGTTACTCGATGTACACATCACTGATCATCTGAAATGGTCCACCCAAGAAGATGCAACAGCAGCTCTTCAACTTCAGGAGGCTGAAGAAATTTGGCTAGGCTCCTAGGACCCTCACAAACTTTTACAGAAGCACAATTGAAAGCATCCTGTCAGCTGTATCACTGCCTGGTATGGCAACTGCACCGCCTGCAACTGCAGGTTTCTCCACTGGGTGCTGCGGTCTGCCCAAAGCATCACCAGTGGCGCTGCCGATGGCACAGGAAGGCCAAAAAGATCATCAAGGACATCCACCACCCGAGCCATGGCCTGTTCAACCGCTATCATCCAGAAGGCGAGGTCAGTACAGGTTCATCAAAGCTGGGACTGAGAGACTGAAAAACAGCCTCTATCCCAAGGCCATCAAACTGTTAAATAGCCATCAATAGCTGGCCTCCAGCCAGTACCCTGCCCTGCACCTTAAGAGGCTGCTGCCCTATGTACATAGAATCACATGTCACTTTAATAATGGAACACTGGTCACTTTCATATTTTTTACATACTGCTTTATTAATTTCATATGTATATACTGTATTCCAGCGGTTTAAAGCACTGCATCTCAGTGCTTGAGGCGTCACTACAGACGCCTGGTTCAAATCCAGGCTGTATCACAACCGGCTGTGATTGGGAGTCCCATAGGGCGGCGCACAATTGGCCCAGCGTCGTCCGGGTTTGGCCGTGATTGTAAATAAGAATTTGTTCTTAACTGACTTGCCTAGTTAAATAAAGGTTAAAGAAAAAAATCAATAAATAAATTCTAGTCAATGCCACTCCGACATTGCTCGTCGTTATATTTATATATTTCTTCATTCCATTATTTTACTTTGAGATGTGTGTATTGTTCGATACTACGGCACTGTTGGAGCTAGGAACACAAGCATTTCGCTACACCCGCAATAACATCTGCTAAATATATATATGTGACCAATACAATTTGATTTGAATACCCATAAAACTTAGTTGTCAAACAGAGAAATGGTTCCAATCGTTTTTCCACCATTAATTTGGTGGAAAAACGAAACACATAAGGGCTGTATTCGTGTAGGCTTACCCTGGCGTGATGTTTTGATAATCATGTAAACCTCGGACAGGGAGACGTATCAGTATATTCGGCTCTATTTACTCTCAGATTCTAAAATGCTAATTACCATCAAGGTGGACATCATGCAAAACTACAAATCCCTGCAAGCTCCTGCACATCATCGCTAGCTGACACCCTTGTCAGGTATTGTGTCAAGACAGTTCACAGAATTGTCCATTTAAAGACACTTAGCCAATTTATTCATTACTACATTATAGTTAGTTAATCCAGAGATTCTTACCTTTGCCTCAATTCAGCAGTCTTGTCCAGATCATCATGGCATTTGTAGTGCTTTATAATAGCCTCATTAGCGTTTGCTTTTTGGGGGGTAAATACAGGCGAAAATATTGATAAGTCACCCTGTCTTTTTTAAATATTTTTTTTATTAACAACAAATCAATACATAAAGCACATGAGGGAACACAAGCATACATAGATTACAAACAATGGACAATCGAGCTAGGGGGTACAATATCACATTACAATTACACAAGAACCTTAAGGGACATGCATATACTTACAATTCTAACAGCTTTTTTGTTAGTAGAGCATTTAACCGTCTTAAAATACAGTTCAATTTCTTTTTGTAGGGTACGAAAATGTGGTTTTCTGTTTGTAAATGTACATTTGTGTATATGAAATTTGGCCAAAAGAATAATGAAATTAATTACATAAGATAAGTCACCTTGTCCTAGAGAGATTCAGTTATCAAAACGTCACACCAGGGTAATCCTAAATGAAATTACGGGCCTTGTTTTAAGGTGATTTATCAATGGTGGAAAAAAGATTGGAACCATTTCCCGCTTTGACCACTAGGGTTTTATGGGCATTATGATTCCAACCGTGGTACTCTTGCCATGTTAAAAACAACTGGAAAAAATACGTCAAATCCTGACATCCGTGATCGTCAGGTCGGAAAGTCGGAGCTCTAGAAAGAAGCCCGGCTTCCCGATTTGGATAACTGTTCTATCGTTTTTTCCGAGTTCCCTGTTGTTTTGAACGCACTGAAGTCGGAAGTCGGACATTTCCGATTTCCGAGTTCTGAGTTCCCTGTTGTTTTGAACGCGGTATCTATTCCAATTTAGACGTGCCACCACATATGATTGGTTGATGTTCCTGACCACCTGCCTTACGTATAACATAGACAGTGCAGTCTATGTAGGCGGAAGTCTTCTTCTGACGACATTTGTTTTGGAAAAAAGGCTAGTGGAAGAATAATGGAGCCAAAGTCTGAGACTAGTCACAAGGTAAGCGCAATGTATTGAAATTGAAGTTTAGATTTCGTCTTCGTCTGGTTGATTCGGTCTGTATTAAAGGGCCGCTAACTAAATAAACTCGGTTATCACCAATTGTAGCTTGACTATCACCTTCACAACAAAGTCGTGTGATATTTGGGGAAGCTGACGTAACTACAGTAACAGTTAGCTAGCTAGCTAACGTTATAACAACAAACAAGCTAGCTTCATAATTATTTCCAGATTAAATTGATATTTGCTGCTGTGAAATATTACTTGTTCAATAAATTAGTCACGAGAAATATCATCATAGCTGTGCTATTTTCCACGGCAGACTTCAATATGTAAAGCAATAAGCACGGCTGGTTCTCTAACAGCTACTAGTAGTAGTTAGACCTGTTTACAGTGAAGAAAGGGTCCCGAGGCCGAGGATCCCATTCCATAGAATTAGCATTGTAAACTTCCTTGTGAATGTGATTACGGTATCTAACTAACTAAACGTTTGAGCAGTTCGTTGGTGGAGGATGGCTTATGTAATATTTCACCTGAATTGATGTCACATCTGGCAAATTATTATTGATTATACATTTCGGGTAATATTCAGGATAGATATGATGGTATATTGTATTTGTATGGAAGCTAGCTAGATCTATCCAATTGGGTTCAGTCAGTTTAAGTCCAGTAGGGTAATTCGATTCTGAGCTGCAGTAGACACAAATCAAGTGTTATTTGTCACATGCGCCGAATACAATTGGTGTAGACTTTACCGTGAAACGCTTGCTTACTAGCCCTTCCCAACAATGCCGAGTTTTAAAATAAAATGGCAACATAAGAGGAATCAAATGCACAGGAATGGAGCTATAGACAGGGAGTACCAGTACCAGACACTACCTGGGAGAAACCCCTGGCAGGCACACAGGTGGAATCACTGTGTGAGTGACTCATAGTGTTCATGTGACTCTATTTTGTAGGCTACAGTAAAGTCCGCTAACTCATCCTCTTTGGGATGTCATATGATTGTCATTCCACACCCTGTTCCCACTCTATCACACTTTCTGATTCATTGCACTGGAATCCATGACATGACATTTTGCCATTAGTTTTCACAGCAAATTATATTCTATTAATAGCATATGTTGTTTTGTCACACAGCTGGTGTTTGAGAAGGAGGGGGTTTACCTTCACACCAATGCCAAGAGGAGCAACCAGGACACCACAATCCCAGGATTCATCCGTATAGTGGAACGGGTAAGTTGGGCTTCTCCCATAGACACCATATTTACAGTGAGCTCCAAAAGGGGTGGGTATAATTTGTGGAACGTTCCGAAAGGAATCTGTCCAAAAACTAAGTAATTTACAAGGAGGTTGCCAACAAACAATGCATACAAAGTAGCATGATCAATTCACTTAGCTAACTATCTGCCGAATAGGCATCAGCTCACCACGTAGCTTATACTTAATGTTTGTCCCTAGACTACCAGAGTGAGGACAGACATTTTTTGTAAAAAATGTGGTGAGTGAAAAACTTTATAAAATAGCCCACTCCCTACCCGGTATCTTTTTCTGCCACTATACAACTTTGTATGTGTTGTTTGTTGGCAACTTTGTTATTTGCAATGTTTTTGGGACCGATTCCTGGACAGTGACACATTTATTGTTGTTTTGGCTCTGTACTCCAGCTCTTTGAATTTGAAATGATACATTGAATATGAGGTTAAGTTGCAGACTCTGTCAGCTTTAATTTGATGGTATTTTCACCCGCTTAGGAGATACAAAAGTATTGGGACAAATTCACTCATGTGTATTAAAGTAGTCAACATTTTAGTATTTGGTCCCATATTCCTAGCATGCAATCATTACAATCATACATACATTAAGCTTGTGAACCTACAAACTTATTGGATGCATTTACTGTTTGTTTTGCTTGTGTTTCAGATTAGATTCAGATTTTGTGCCCAATAGAAATGAATGGTAAATCATGTATTTTGTCATTTTAAATAAGAATACAATATGTTTCTAAGCACCTCACATTATTGTGGATGCTACTATGATCACGGATAATCATTAATGAGTTGTGAATAATGATGAGTGAGAAAGTTAGAGGCATACATATCATATCCCCTCAAAAATGCTAACATCTCCTGTTACTTTAATGGTGAGAGGTTAGTATGTCTTGGGGGTATGATAACTTTCTAACTCATAATTGTATAATTTCAAGTCCAAAGTGCTGGAGTAGAAAGCCAAAACAACAACAACATTGTCACTGTCCCAATACTTTTGGAGCTCACTGTATATGAAAATATTGCCCCCCGAGTGGCACAGCGATCTAAGGCACTGCATCGTAGTGCTAGTGGCGTCACTGCAGACCTGGGTTCATCCCAGCCAGCCATGACCGGGAGACCCATGAGGCGGCGCACAATTGGCCCAGCGTCGACTGGGTTAGGGGAGGGTTTGGCTGGCTGGGATGTTCTTGTCCTATCGCGCTCTAGCTACTCCTTGTGATGGGCCGGGCACATGCGCGCTGCCATCGGTCGCCAGCTGGATGGTGTTTCCTCCGACACGTTGGTGAGGCTGGCTTCTGGGTTAAGCGAGCAGTGTGTCAAGAAGCAGTGCGGCTTGGCGGGGTCATGTTTCGGAGGACGCATGGCCTCTCCCGAATCCGTACAGGAGTTACAGCGACGGGACAAGACTGTAACTACCAACAGTGTATCACGCAAAAGGGGTAAAAATAAAAATGCTACTATTGGTTGATTGAAAACCAATTCTGGTCATATTCAAAGTGTACTCATCCCTGTGGTGGAAGTCTTTGTCATCAGTAACTTTGTTTTGTTTCCTTTAGTCAAGGCCTATAGATCATATACAGTATGTCCTTTCTTCTTAGTGTTAGGCTATCACACAGTATTCTGGACTAGACTAAGGTGTTTGTCTATGTTTACAGGGTGGGGAGCCAGCTTTGGAGTGGAGCGCACTAGAGGACGAGGGCCGCAATGCGGCTGCTGTATTCTACACTAAAAAGGTGAGCGCTTGTTTAATACACTAGTGACACACATCACTCTGTTTTCTTCATGTTCGGCCTGTCTTCCTGTTAGGATGGAGAAGGAGGGGTGGAGGACACCAACTTTGACCCTGGCTACGAGCCAGACTGGGCAGTCATCAGCACAGTGAAGAGAGACCAAGTCAGAGAGCACCCCCCCGTCAAAGAGACAAGTACGTAAACTTTTATAACTTGTCTTCTGCGTTTGTAGTTCTCATACTAGGCTATACTCACAAGTGTATTTGCAGCAAGTGTATAGTGCTATTCTTGATGTTGATGTCTCCCCCTCTGTTCCCAGGCCAGTGGTCGTTCTCCCTGCCTCTGTCGGAGCTGTACTCTCTCCGACGGTCCCGTTTCTCCCTGGGCCGTAATTTTCTAGTTTTTACCAGCAGGGGTGGCCACCCCCTCCCTCCTCTACACTTCCACAGGGGGGGCACCAGGGAGCTGTTGAGGGCCATGCAGCGTTACATCATCCTGGCCCCGTGAGTAGCAGCAGACAGCCAGCTCTCTCTCTCCGATCAATGCCTCAGAGGAATTCAAGGCATTTCACTGGCATTTAACTGGACTCTGAGCAGTAGAGTTTAGCAGCTGTTGTACCCAACCCCCTTACTACATATATTTTGAAGTGTCTTTTTCATACTTTCTCTCTCTCCTTCTTGCTAACATTTTCTTTTATTCTGAGCTTCTATATCTTCTCTGTCGCTGTCTGTGTCTTTTACTATCTGCCTGACTGTGTTTTTCTGTTGTTTTAGATCACCTGTAGATGGTCGTCTCTTCCTAGCGTATCCCCATGACTCTGGGGCTCTCTCTCAGTCCTTTGATGAGCTGCACCTCTTTGATGATGGAAGCTCCGACCTCGTCTCTGTAAGTCTTGTGTTTTGTGTGCGCTATTCTCTGAGAAGGTTTAATGTGTGTATTTATAATTATATTAATCTCTTTGTTTCCAGAGGTTTATCCAGGACCCTTATGCCACCACCTTTGGGGGATTCTCCAAGGTCACCAATTTCTTCAGAGGGGCTCTGCGACCACCAGATTCCCCCTTCCACCCCCGTGGCCCTCAGGACCACCACGGGCCCCCCTCAGCTGACGACGAACCAGGCTTTGAGCTCATCACCTGTGTAAGTGGGGGGATGGGGTTGGAGATGTAAACTCATCACTAGCCCTGACATCTGGAGTAGATGGAGAAGAGGACCTCACTTTATAGCATCCAGATGTTGGCGTTAACATACGGATGGCGATATCGTCCAGATGTTGGCTGTAACATACGGATGGCGATATCGTCCAGATGTTGGCGTTAACATACGGATGGCGATATCGTCCAGATGTTGGCGTTAACATACGGATGGCGATATCGTCCAGATGTTGGCGTTAACATACGGATGGCGAAATATCGTCCAGATGTTGGCGTTAACATACGGATGGCGATATCGTCCAGATGTTGGCGTTAACATACGGATGGCGATATCGTCCAGATGTTGGCTGTAACATACGGATGGCGAAATATCGTCCAGATGTTGGCGTTACCATACGGATGGCGATATCGTCCAGATGTTGGCTGTAACATACGGATGGCGAAATATCGTCCAGATGTTGGCGTTAACATACGGATGGCGATATCGTCCAGATGTTGGCTGTAACATACGGATGGCGATATCTGTGGTGAGAGTTATCTTTTTGGTGGCACCAGGGGGTGGAGCTTGGCCCTAAACCAGACGTAACCAGGGGACAGCCTCTCGACAAATGGGAGGAGTTCCTGGATCCAGAGGGGCGTGTGAAGGACCCACAGCAAATCAAAGAGCTGGTCTTCAGGGGGGTAAGACCTTACAGTATAATTCCTCTCTTGTAAAGAACACCGGACACCATCTTCCATCCAAATGTGTTTTGCTGTACATTGTCTACACCATGTCATTCAAACTTTCCCTCTCCTAGGGTATCACACCATCCCTGAGGAAGGACGTGTGGAAGTTTCTGCTGGGTTTCTATCCCTGGAATAGTACTGTGAAAGAGAGGGAGGACATTCTGAGGATGAAAACGTTAGTCTCTTATTATCTTCCTCGCTTGTTATGGCTCTCTTATCACAGACTGGGACTGTTGTCTAAACGGGAGTGAGTAAATTAATCTCCTCAACCCCTCTGTGTTTCTCTTGTCTTCAGAGATGAGTATTTCAGAATGAAGGTTCAGTGGAAGTCAGTCAGTGAAGAGCAGGAGATGAGGAACTCCCTCCTCAGAGGATACCGCAGCCTGATAGGTTGGTGTTGCTGTCTGTTAAACATGATCTCACGCCTCATTGGTTGACACACATTTTATGATTTGTTACTTATCTGTTCATGTTGTTTTGATTGGACAGAAAGGGACGTGAGTCGGACGGACAGACACAACACCTTCTTCTCTGGCAACGACAACCCAGGCCTGACTCTTCTAAATGACGTGCTGATGACATACTGCATGTTCAACTTTGATCTGGGTAAGCCACTCTCCTTGTTCTTACACTTGAAAGTTCAAAGCCATTGTATCACATTTCAACTTTATTTATTATCAATATCTCACACCTGACTTTCCTCTCTCCTTGTGGTTCCTGTTGTCTCTCTCTTTCTCTCCCTGCAGGCTATGTCCAGGGGATGAGTGACCTCTTGGCTCCTCTCCTTTTTGTCACTCAGAACGAAGTGGAGTCCTTCTGGTGTCTGACAGGTTTTATGGAGATGGTGGTAAGCACCTTACTCTCTTGTTAAATACTCATATATTACCACATAAGAGTGTTAAAACATAGCATTATACATCTCTCGGGCCCTCAGCACCAGAACTTTGAGGAGTCTCAGGAGGCCATGAAGCAACAGCTCCTTCAGCTCAGCCTGCTGATGAAGGCTCTGGACCCTGAGCTCCTTGACTACCTGGGTAAACAATGACTTTCACTCAGTTACTGTGTTTCTCTCACACTTCACCATAACTCAAACGTGTTATTACTCAGTGAGGTAGACATTCATCAGGCAGTCAATTCTCCAATCAGCCATTTATATTTTACCTTAACTCAAGTTGTGTTATGTAACTACCTGGATGCGTAATCGATTGACATAGTAAATTCTTCACATTGTTATGTTATTATGTTGTCTCTCTTTCAGACTCCCAGGACAGTGGCTCTCTGTGCTTCTGTTTCCGTTGGTTACTGATCTGGTTTAAGAGAGAGTTCTCCTTCGAGGACATCCTGTCCCTTTGGGAGGTGAGTGGGTGGATACTACTCATTAGAAACACTCGCATGTAGCCTAGGCTCTACACACTATATGGAAAAAAACACCCTTCGTTTTACAATATATGTAAGTAAACACACAGTGAGCGCACTGTTCTGTGCTAGGTTCTTTGGACTCGTCTGCCCTGTGAAAACTTCCATCTGCTGATGGCCGCTTCCATTCTGGAATCACAGAGGGGGGAGTTCATCGGCTCTGACCACGACTTCAACACTATTTTGAAGGTTTGTTGGAAATGTGTTTGAAGTTATTTTAATGATGTTGTCTTTTTGTTTGTGTGTACAGTACTAAGGACTGTGTATGTGTATCTATGTGCAGCACATCAATGAACTGACCATGAAGCTGGATCTGCAGACAGTCCTACGAGGAGCAGAAGCTAACTACCTACAGCTGGCCTGCTGCAAAGTAGGAAATATCTTAGAGGAGGATACATTCATTTGGACATGATATATTTAACATATTGTGTATTGTCATCTAACTGATCTAACCTCCTCTCCTCTCTCCATTCCTTCTGTCTCTCAGGAGCTGCCGGTGAAGGTGCAGGAGGTCATTGGTATGTACGTTCCCCCCAGCCCTGATGACGAGACGAGCCCAGAATCAGAGTCACATGAGACGCAGCAGCTTCTCAGCCAATCACAGGCAGCAGCTACGGAAACGAGCCAGTCAAGTAACAGCACTGCTGCTGCAGCATCACGCCCTCGCCCTACCTACCCGTAACTCTGAAGGACAGGGTGATTGACATGAGGAGAGAAAGCCATTAACCGATATGAGGTGTTTCATATAGGAAGATATATGGCCAGTTTAGTTATTTTTTTCATTTATTTTTAGGTTCACCCATCTAGTACCGGGTCGGACACCCTTTTGCCTCCAGAACAGCTCGAATTCTTAGGGACATGGACACGTTGCTCAATTGATATCAAGGGACCTAACATGTGCGAAGGAAAACATTTCCATGCCATTACTTTACCCTCCACCAGTCTGTACCATTGACACCAGGCAGGATGGGTCCATGGACTCATTGCTGCTTACACCAAATCCTGACTCTGTCGTCAGCATGATGCAACAGGAATCGTGATTTGTCGGACCAGGCAATGTTTTCCTCTCCTCAATTGTCCAGTGTTGTTGATCGCGTGCCCACTGGAGCTGCTTTTTCTTGTTTTTAACTGATAGGAGTGGAACCCGGTGTGCTCGTCTGCTGCAATAGCCCATCCGTGAAAAGGACCGACGAGTTCAGTGGTTCAAGATGCTGTTCTGCACACCGCTGTTGTATTGCGCCGTTATTTGCCTGTTAGCTTGCATGATTCTTGCCATTCTCTTTCGACCTCTCATCAACAAGCTGTTTTCACCCACAGGACTGATGCTGACTGGATGTTTTTTGTTTGTCACACCATTCTCGGTAAACCCTAGACACTGTCCTGTGTGAAAAGCCCAGGAGGGTGGTCGTTTCTGAGCGCCTGGCACCAATGATCATACTGCACTCAAAGTCGCTTAGGTCACTTGTTTTGCCCATTCTAACATTCAATGGAACAGTAACTGAATGCCTGTCTGCCTGCTTTATATAGCAGGCCATGACACTCACTGTCTGTAGGAGCTAACTATTTTTGTGAATGGGGTGGTGTACCTAATAAACTGGCCATTTATTGTATGTTGGATGATCTGGGGCATAGGAGAGAGAGTTTGATAATGTACTGTAGTACATGATGAGGGTTGCAGACTGTTACCATCTCTGACAGACGGGGAATTAGAGTGAACGGTGAGAGTTTTTTTTTTTTTTCATGAATGTAACTATCCCAAAATATTGAAATGGTCTATATATGCAGTGCTTTGTCTTTATATAAATACCGCAATACATTTTTTGTTTCCCATTTTGTGTGAATCCAAGTTATGTCCAGTCATTTATATTTATGTACCTGTCTCGTGAGAATTTCTTTTTTTCATTTTTTTGTTCCAAATTATTCTTTGTGTGAAAATGCTTCCATGTTTAAATTGTTTTATCCCTGTCTTTCTATCTCAGAACATTTGTTCCCTTTTTAATGGTGTATCATTGTGGTCTGCATTAGTTCCACCCTGTTGTTCTCCTGTTGTTCCTTCTATCCATGCTCTCCTCTCTATTGCTGTCCTTCTCACTCTAAGTAATTCTAAATATAATATGAAGAATAATCTTACTGACAGAGCATTACAAGTACTATAAAATGCCTGCCTTAGAGTGTTATACATGCAGTACTATAATGTTTAAGGTTTTTAACTACCGGTATTATGTCATAACAATATTTTCATTTACCTGAAATTGCTGAATCTTACCAAATAAAGGGTACAAAACCAATCGATTACTGGTGAAATTGACTTTTTTTCTGATGTTGTTTACAAGTCATATGTTCCCACCAGACAGTGTGACCCCCCCATTCTGTCTACCCTCCACTACCCTCCCAAACTATACATCCTAACACTCCCATGAATTTTAATGCGTGACTGGTCCATGCCCTCTCCCTCATCTCAGTTCCATATGAAGTTTTAGACATGGTAATGCTAGTACGTGTAAGAGAGAGATTGACATGCAAACAATGAAAGATTTACCGGAAACCTAAAATACAAGTATGTATTTGAAGTGGGGAAACTGTTGGGGCAACTGTTTGATTGTATTACTATTTATTGATTGCATTTTGTATTTTAATGGTATTTTATGTGTTCTGCAGCGCTCATTTGGAAAAGAGGCCTGGATCTTAATGACTTCCTGTTGAAATAAAGGTTCATTCAAATATTGTCTTGTCAGATGGTCTGTGAGTTTTGATACTCTTGTTTACACTGTAGTTATTGTTGTAAACTAATCAAATTAAGTGTAAAACACAGCTCATTTGCCAGAAATGTGTCAAAAGCACTTCGTTGGTTGACTTAGTTCTGAGTGATAAAGTGTTTATCAGTTCTGTAGGATGGTTTATGCAGTGTGTTAACTGAGTGAGCAGACCCCCTTCCCCTCCCCGTCAGCAGGTGTCTGTGAGGTGAAAAGGGATCTCTGTCCTCCCCTGTCCTGGGCAATGAGGTGGAAAATGAGGGGCGGAGAATAACACTCCCCTCTCAAGACCGACTGGGTCGTCCATGTCTCTCCGTCCCCCTCTCTCCCTCCTTCCCTCTGTATCAGTTTGAATACAGCTGCAATGTATGAATTTAGCAGGGTACTTAAACAGGCGGGCGATCTGTCACTCTGTTTCTCTTCCCCACGCCCCTCTCTGCCCTCTCTCTCTTCTGACCTGACCTCTTCTGACTCCCACAGCCAAACTCACTCTGGCTCTCATTCAAACTCAATCTGTTTTCAGTGCTAATCCAATCCCTGTTTATGGATGTCTCTCTCAACAGCCATCATCCCCTCTAATTCTACAATGGTCCCACTGTGTTGGGGTGATAATCTCTCTTGTTGTGATTGTGTTACCGCTTGGAGGGGGTTTTATCTGGAGTGTTTGAGACCTCAGAGGAGATAAAGTCTGTGGTTTAAATCTCAAGTCCCAGATAAGTGTGCTCTTACTAAAGAAGAATGCCTTTTGCATTCTTCTTGGGGTTTTCCAGCAAATGTGCAGCCACACACACAGATGACTAATGATTAAGGGTGATGGAGGAATATTTCAGCAATGAAATCTCTTGACTTCGAAGAGATTCAACAAAAGGACTCAGAAATGATGCTATGACTTTCCACAGTGAATGTTAGTGAGAAACACAAAATACATTCCAGCTAAACATTTGCATAAAACAGATACTATTTTAAAAGAAAACAACTGTATTACAACATATCTATTTGAAGGTCTGATTATCGTGATTGATTTAAAGCGGCAATCAGCAGTTGAAACAATAAGTGACTCCCCGCCCCTGTTTTGGGAAAAAGCTAAGGGATGGGGCTGTAGAAATGTAACAACTCTCAAATTCAAAGAAAGAGCTATGGATGCAAGGACTGACCATCCATGATATCAATATGATAGTTTTAACCATGTTTGTTTGCAATTACTTTGTTTACAACCATTGGGATAAAACAAGCTAATATTTTGGGTTCTGATGTGCAGATTTCCCCTTTAATCAAGTAAAAATACAACATAACCTTAATTTATGCTTTTGTCTTATGATATTTTAAGGCTGATTCAAGAGGTGTGTAATTGTTTCATTTTCAGTGCTTCCCAAATGTCTCTGTGAAACATAAGCCCTCGTGTGTCCCTTAAACCACCTGTAGTGACTCACTGTGTCAAATAGAATCTGAATTCACTACTTGTAAGTGTGACCCCATTGTGACCGCCAGGGGAGTCCCCGAGGAGCATGCGAGAGTGTGTCTGCTGTCCAGTGAATGTGTGAAGGGTGTGTGTGTGTGTGTCAGAGAGAGAGAGAGGACCCAGCAGAAGGCCAGGGGCTGGTGTCTGACACTGATTTGTAAAGGAGACAATACGGCTCATTGACCTGCCTGCTCTACTGTCTGTTTCTCATACCTCACCCTGTCCTCCCTAGTGGATTCACCCAGCTTTAAACAGGGGTAGCAGATTGCCACAGGCTGGGGGGGGGGGGCTAGAGTGACGGGACACAGGTTGCTTTGACAATGAGATTCCTCAGAGAGTTCTGGGCACTAGAGAGAGAGTTTCATGCCAAAAGTTAGATATTTAAAGTACGGAAATCTTTATACATATATATTAGTCCGTAGCACAATAAATTATGTGTAGCTACAAACAGGACAGGGCAAAAAGGTTTACAAAGGTTCACGTTGCTTTTCCAATTAACTGCAATTATAATCTCTCATTTCTCTATACAGTTTATATTATTTAATGGGAAAGAATTTGGAACTTTCAGTTTGAGAATATATATTTCCATCTTTTCTCTTTCCCCTTTAATATTGTCAACAAACAACCTACTCCTCATGTTATCCATTCCCATTGTCAGAGTTTGGAGATGACCTTTTCTCTCCTCCCTTCTCTCCCTTTCTCCCCTTCTCTTTTTCACTGTTGGGGGCAAGCTGTTGCCCTGTCCCTGCGGGCCCCTCCCTCTCTTGTCTGCACCCTCTCTCCTCCCCTCCCTCTCTCTCCTTCTCTATTTTCTCACTCTCTCCACCTGTTGATGCCATTGTTGTACAGACAGCATTGTTGTCTTTTTATTATTTTATGTCAGTCACTATGTTACCACCCTCTTTCTCTTTCATTCCCTCTTCACCACACCCTCTCTGTCACCCTCTTTCTCCAAGGGGTATAAAACCCAGCCAGAGGAGGTTCGGGCTAAGATTCACACCAGCGCCACACAGGAACACACACATACAGAGGGGCGAGGAAATAAAAGGACATCCAACATAGCAGTGACAAGAAGAGGGTTCAATTGAGTTGGATTAGTTGCAGATTTTCAGCACACATATTGGTCCTACATTCTCTCTCCTTACACTGACAGAGTAACATTGACTTGTTGTATCCCACTTTCTGGACCGAGAGGAACACAAACCCACCTAGGTAGTTGTGTGTGGGCTGAGCTGAGGGATGTCTGTGTCTGTGTCTCTGTGGTGTGAGGAGGAAGTCCGAGGCCAGCAAGGTCAGGGAGCCCAGCAGGGCCAGGCCAGGGGCCATTCACAGCTCCGGGCCCCCTGGGACCCCAGTGTGTCTGGGCAGCGGATCATCCAGAGGCTGCTACAGGTGGAGGAGAGATATCTGCCCTCCGCCCTCTACGTCGCCCTCATCCAGAGAGAGCCGGAGCGCAGAGAGGAGCTCGCCAAGTGGGCTATGGAAGTATGAACTTTCATTCTCTGGATTCCATTTTCATCTCTTTTTCCCCACATTGTCTTTGGTGTACTGTGATGAGGCACTAATTGATTCTCTCCTGTTGGTCTCTCTACTAGGTATGCTGTGAGCGTGGCTGTGACGAAACAGTGTTTCCCCTGTCTGTCTCTATGTTGGACCGCTTCCTGTCTGCCTCCCTGTCTCTCCCTGTCTCACCCTACTGCCTGGCTGCAGCCTGCATCCTCATCGCCTCCAAACTAACAGAGTGTGACACAATCTCTGCTGACTCTCTTTGTGCTGCAGCTGAGTACAGCTTCCTGCCCTCCAACATACGGGTAGGTCACCATTTTGATATTGAGGAGAGATACTTTCAAAACTCTGTATGTGACAATATGGGGGACCTTGTGAATGCAAACCATCTCTGTATTATTATATGCATTGTATTCAGTGGGCTATATATACACTAAATGAAAATGTTTTTACACAGAAACACATGTATATTGATGTTCTTGCCCTCATCATAAGGAGATGGAACGTGTCATCCTTGCCACTCTTCGATGGGACGTTGCTGCGGTAACTGCTCAGGACTTCATTCCACATTTCCTTCCCCCTGTAGGGGAGAGGAAGGATGGAAAGGCAGACACAGAGGAGTTATTCTCCACACTGCGTCGGCATAGTGACACCCTGGTTGCCATGTGTGTCTGTGACTACCGTTTCCTGGGAGCCCCTCCATCCCTGGTTGCTGCGGCAGCGCTGAACTCTGCCCTCCGGGGTTTGGGCAACAAGGGTCCAGGTCATCTGGGTCATATGAGTGCTACACTGGCAGAACTGTGTCAGACTGACCTGGTGAGTGCCTAGCAATATCTCTAATATCTCTACAGAAAATATCTCAACATATTGGTTGTATTACAGCCAGGAGCTGCAGTTCAACTCTATTCAATAGCAATGCTGAATGAAAGACTGATTTAGAGGTGAAAATGGGACTGGAAAGAAAGGACCACAGAACTAAGTGTTTGAGTTACAGATTGGTTGTGATATGGTTAGTGTGACTGGAAGGGTACTGGTTTTAATCCTAATCTGTGTTTATCTTTATTCTTTGATCACAGATGGTGTTGCAGTGTTACAGTGAATTGATAGAAGCTGCCCTCAAACAACGGCTCAGAGGTGGACTCCAAGACAGTGCCATGGAGAAGGATGGAGAAATAGAGGATGAAAGAGCAGGCACTCCTACTGATATGAGAGAGATTGATTTCTAAACACTAAATTGTGTAAGGCAAAGTGCGAATCAATCAAAGTCCTGCATGTAGCTCATCAGTGAAACTGATATAAACTCTTTATGACCTCAAATGCTCTACAATTTATTATATTTTGAAATTACTTTAATTTAATATTGTTTATTTATTCATTGTGTTTCTTGTGCCATATTTATTATTTATTTCATGACTGTGATTCTTTGTCATTATGTTGTTGATAGTATGTCCTTAATCTATTATTTATCCATTTATTTATTATGTGCAATTACATAATATTAATTTATTTCAATTCACCATTGTTTGTGACAAGGTAATTGATGAAATAATATACATAGCTATCTATTTTAATTAAATAAATACATACAGTTTACCTGTTAGAATTTGATATTTGATTTATTTTCTCTTTATATGTGATGTGTGTGATGGACAAACACCCTTATGGAAATAAGACACCCTTACAATGTAAATGAAATACAATTTCACTTATTTATGTATTGCCTTATTTAACTTCAAAACAATAACTGTACTTCGCATATGTGGGTGTTTTTCATAAGATAAGGAAGACGTAAAGGAAATGTACGTTTTTCTGTATTGGAACGAGACCAAAGATGATCTATTATATTGACAAGACTGACCATTCTAACAACGGAAACATATGTCATCAATGATGAAAGGCAGGAGAAATCAGGTGAGACCATTTTAGCCAATGAGAGGGTAGATAAGCGTGTGACCAACAGGCACAACTAAGTTGCCGGAATGCCACGTGAATCCACTTATATAAGTACATTTGTAACCACCTAAACATTACAAAACTTCTATTCGATTTCGACACCCTCCATGCAAAAAAAGGCTTATTTCACGCGGACATATTTTGGGCGCAGTATATCCCCTCGCTTCGCCTCTTTCCCCACTGACGAGACCACTGAACTACAGTTTATTAGGAACGGACGCGATGGGGACGCTGAGGTATAATAATGCCGCGTTCATGTGAAAGTCGGAACTATGAAACTCGAAACTAGCAAACTCGGAAATTTACTAATTTCCTAGTTCCGAATAGTAGGTGAACGCGTTATAAGAACGGACGGGACCCATACGATCGGTCACACACACAGTCGCTTCTTTTTGACGTAATTTTCGGCTGCGACGCAAAAATCTTTCTTTTTTTTCATTTCGGAAAGCTTTTGGTGAAGGAAGTAACGTTAGCTGGCTAATACAACGGGCAAGAATTAGCCACCGTTTAACAAGTAACGGTAAGCGAGAATCCCCCATGTCACAACGAGTGTACATAATACTACATTTGGCCTGTTGGCGTTGCCATATGTTTTGTAGAGGGTTTCGCACATTTAATATGAATGGGGGATGCAAGATGGATGGAAGCCTCTCTCTCGTCCGTAGCTAGCTAGCTTGCTGTTGTTCAGAGGGCGGTAGTGTCTTTGCTGTTGCGTGTTGTTGCGCTTTCTACTGAAAAGCTGTATATTGTCACGCGAAATCAGAGCGTAGACCTTTCATTCAGCGAGGTTTCGCGATAGCCCCTCAGTGCGTCACTAGCCCACAGTATCTGATGGTCAATCTGCCAGTTCCCATATAATGTCCATGCAACAGGATACGCCTCCTGTGATGTGCCTCTGTCTGTCAGATGTCAGCCGTCAAACATAATTCAGTTGGTGTTCAGTACCAAATGACAGATAGCTGAATAATGTCTGAATATATAATTGACATAGACAGATCATATATGTTCATACTTGCAGGAGGATGAACCTGGATCCTGGCTGGCTGCTGCTCCTATCCATGTCTCTGGAGGTTTGGTCAGTGCCCCTCGACCGCAATGCAACCCCCCAGGAAGCACAGCCTCCTCAGGAGGACAAACAGGAGGATAATGTGGTACGCCTTTGTTGTCTGTCTGTGTGTGTGTTGTCTGTGTGTGTATCCATGTGTGATGTGTATCCATGTGTGGTGTGTGTGTGGTTGCCTGTCCGTTGCAGGACACAGGCCTATACTATGACCGGTATCTGAGAGAGGTGATTGAGGTGCTGGAGACAGATCCCCACTTCAGAGAGAAACTCCAGACTGCCAACACAGAGGACATCAAGGTCTGTCTCTCTCTCTCTCTCTCTCTCTCTCTTGTCTTATATTTTCTGACCTTAGTAGTTTTTCAAAGTATTAACTCACTATAAGTATTAACCCCTCACCTCCTTGTGTAGTACCTATGATGTTATACAAGTCATCTATAGTAGGGATTGGCACGGGTTATTTGAATATCTGAATGGACGTTAGTATTCGATTACTTAATGGTCTATTTTAACAATGAAAATGCTTGGTCTAAAATTTCATAAAAGTACCTATGTGACATTGCTACATAGCCTACAAGGATAGACCATTACATTAAACATTTTAATAACACAACAGTTTTATGACAGTTTTTATGAGTGCGGCCCATAAAAAAAGATGCCCCGGTAGCCTTCACACGTGGAGCTTGTTGTTATTGTTGGTCAATCAAAGCGATGTTATAGTCGGAGGCTCAATGTGTAGTAAAGGAAGTGGGAGATTACTAATCGATGCAAAATATAATAAAAATTACGGAATTAAGTTGGCTAAATGAGAAGGAGTAGACAACAATGATCAACCAACAGGTAGGCTGTTGTTTCATATGAATGGAGTTGTCGTAGACAATTAAGAGGAGTGCCTCAATTAGCCTTTCTACTTTAGCTAGCTAGCTGACTAACTTACCTAGCTACTGTAGCCAGCTAGCTTCTTTACAATGATTTGGTTCAGTCAAGACCGGTACTACCAGATGGTATGATAGATAACTTGTTGCTGCTATAGGTTTTCTAACTAGCACGAGTCGGTTTGTCTACTTTTTCTCTCTCCCTCTGTGCCACACACACTGGCCCCTGCTCCTCTCTCACACCTCACTTACCCTTCTGCTGAAACGCGTAGGGTACCGTTTTCTTTAAAACATGTATTTCTACAATCCAGATATCTGAAAAAATATCATATTTGTATAGTGAAATAATTTCAAATGCCCATCCCTAATCTATAGTGTACATACTGTATGTGTAAATTATTTGTCTATACATTCTGTCTATGTTCTGTTTATTGTGGCAGCATCAAGTCACTGGGTCAAGTTCCTGGTACATGTACAGTAAATGTCCTGGCGAATAAAGGTGAATCTATGTGTCTGACTGACTGTCCATCTTCTTCAGAATGGTCGTCTCAGTAAGGAGCTGGACCTTGTGGGGCACCATGTTAGAACTCGTCTGGATGAGCTGAAGAGACAGGAGGTGTCTCGCCTCAGGATGCTGCTCAAAGCCAAACTGGACAGCACCAACACACAGAGTGAGGGTTTCTAAAGGCCTGGAAGACCAAGATTATATATGTTTTCTCAGTCACTTGTTAAAACCCCTGTTTATCCCCAAGGTTTACAGATGGACCATGCCTCTCTGTTGAAGCAGTTTGAACACCTGGATCCACACAATCAGAACACCTTTGAGGCCAAAGACCTTGAGCTGCTCATCTCAACGGTAATGCAGTGAGCATAGAGTCCAGGGCCTGTATGTGCATTCATAGAACATCTAAGAGTAGGTGCTGATCTAGGATCAGTTTAGCCTTTTCAAATCAAATTTTATTGGTACAAATACACATATTTATTGTGTACACACACACATATTTATCAAATGTTATTGCGGGTGTAGCGAAATGCTTGTGTTCCTAGCTCCAACAGTGCAGTAGTATCTAACAATACACAACAATACACACAAATCTAAAAGTAAAAGAAGGGAATGAAGAAATATCTAAATATTAGGACGAGCATTGACTAAAATACAGTAGAATAGAATACAGTATATACATATGAGATGAGTAAAGCAGTATGTAAACATTATTAAAGTGACTAGTGTTCCATTATTAAAGTGGCCAGTGATTCCATGTCTATGTATATAGGGCAGCAGCCTCTAAGGTGCAGGGTTGAATAACCGGGTGGTAGCTGGCTAGTGATGGCTATTTAACAGTCTGATGGCCTTGAGATAGAAGTCTCTCAGTCCCAGCTTTGATGCACCTGTACTGACCCCGCCTTCTGGATGATAGCAGGGTGAACAGGCAGTGGCTTGGGTGGTTGATGTCCTTTTTGGCCTTCCTGTGACATCGGGTGCTGTAGGTGTCCTGGAGGGCAGGAAGTGTGCCCCCGGTGATGCGTTGTGCAGACCGCACCACCCTCTGAAGAGCCCTGCGGTTGCGGTCGGAGAAGTTGCCATACCAGGGGGTGAAACAGCCCGACAGGATGCTCTCAATTGTCCATCTGTAAAAGTTTGAGTGTCTTAGGGGCCAAGCCGAATTTCTTCAGCTTCCTGAGGTTGAAGAGCAGTTGTTGCTCCTACTTCACCACACTGTGTGGGTGGATCATTTCAGATTGTCAGTGATGTGTTCGCCGAGGAACTTGAGGGTACTATGGTATTGAAAGCATTCTTCTGTAGGTATTCCTCGTGTCCAGATGGGATAGGGCAGTGCGATGGCGATTGCATCGTCTGTGAATCTATTGGGGTGGTATGTAAATTGAAGTGGGTCTAGGGTGTCAGGTAGCGGTGATATGATCCTTAACTAGCCTCTCAAAGCACTTCATGATGACAGAAGTGAGTGCTACGGGGAAATAGTCATTTAGTTTAGTTACCTTTTCTTTCTTGGGTACAGGAACAATGGTGGACATCTTGAAGGAAGTGGGGCCAGCAGACTGGGATAGGGAGAGATGGAATATGTCTGTAAACACTCCAGACAGCTGGTCTGCACTTACTCTGAGGACGCTTCTAGGGATGCCTTCTGGGCTGGTATTCTTGCGAGGGTTACCACGCTTAAATGTCTTACTCACATCAGCCACAGAGAATGAGAGCCTACAGTCCTTGAAATCCGACCGTGTTGGTGGCATTGTTATCCTCAAAGCGGACAAAGAAGGTGTTTAGTTTGTCCGGGAGCAAGACGTCGGTGTCCGCGACGTGGCTGGTTTTCCCTTTGTAATCTGTGATTGTCTGTAGACCCTGCCACATACGTCTCGTGTCTGAGCCATTGAATTGTGACTCCACTTTGTCTCTGTACTGACGTTTTGCCTGTTTGATTTCCTTACGGAGAAAATAACTACACTGTTTGTATTCGACTATAATTCCCAGTCACCTTGCCATGGTTAAATGCAGTGGTTTGCGCTTTCAGTTTTGTGCGACTGCTGCCATCTATCCACGGTTTCTGGTTTGGGTAGGTTTTAATAGTCAGTGGGAATAACATCCTCTGTACACTTCCTGTTGAATTCAGTCACCGTGTCTTTGTATACGTCAATGTTATTCTGAGGTTAGCCAGAACGTATCCCAGTCCGCTTGATCAAAACAATCTTGAAGCATGGATTCCGATTGGTCAGACCAGCTTTGACTAGACCTTAGCACAGGTACTTCCTGTTGGAGTTTCTGCCTATAGGAAGGGAGGAGCAAAATGCAGTCGTGGTCTTATTTGCCAAAGGGAGGTTGGGGGAGGGCCTTGTAGGCATTTCGAAAGAGTTGCAGTGGTCTAGTGTTATATCAGAGCGAGTACGACAGTCAATGTCTTGATAGAACTTCAGTAGCGTTTTCCTCAGATTTGCTTTGTTAAAATCCCCAGCTACAATAAATGTAGTCTCAGGATATGTGGTTTCCAGTTTGCATAAAGTCCAGTGTAGTTCCTTGAGGGCTGTCGTGGTATTGGCTTGAGGGGGAATATACATGGCTGTCACTGGAACCGGAGAGAATAGGGAGGTAAAACGGTCGGCATTTGAATTTGAAGTATTCTAGGTCTGGTGAACAAAAGGACTTGAGTTCCTGTATGTTATCACAATCACTCCATGAGTAGTTAATCATGAAACATACACCACCGCCCTTCTTCCCTGGGAGTTCTTTATTCCTGTCTGCGCAATGTACTGAGAACCCAGCTGGCTGTATGGACGGGGACAGTATATCCCGAGAGAGCCATGATTCCGTGAATCAGAGTATGTTACAGTCCCTGATGACTCTCTGGGGGGGATCCTTGCCCTGAGCTCATCTACTTTATTGTCCAGAGACTGAATATTAGCGAGTAATATACTTGGAAGCGGTGGAGGGTGTGCAAGCCTCCTGAGTATTCGGGAAAGTCGTATTCCTGGTCGTTACCGCCGCTCTGATTTCCAAAAGTTATTTCCGGCTATATGTAATAACACAAAAACTGTTCTGGGCTAATAATGTAAGAAATAACACCAAAAAAACTAAATACGGCAAAGTTGCTTAAGCGCTAGAAGCAGATCTGCCAAGTTTGTCTGTTGGCGCCATCTTTTATCATAATTAATGCGATTATATTGGGTGCTAATCCTAGATCAGTATTCCTACTCCAGAATGCGTTATGAATACGGGCCCTGATTCTTATCTACTTGTATCATAACACTGGTGTTGATGTACCTCATTATCCCCTCGTCCTTGTCCTTTGCCTCCCTGCTAGGCCAATGTACTTCAGTATCCCCCTCATCCTTCTCCTCTGTCTCCCAGCTAGGCCGATGTACATCAGTTTCCCCCTTGTCCTCTGTCTCCCTGCTAGGCCAATGTACAGTACCAGTAAAAAGTTTGGACACACTTACTCATTCAATGATTTTTCTTTATTTTCTACTATTTTCTACATTGTAGAATAACAGTGAAGACATCAAGACTATGAAATAGCACATATGGAATCATGTAGTCACCAAAAAACTGTTAAACAAATCAAAATATTTTAGATTCTTCAAAGTAGCCACCCTTTTCCTTGATGACAGCTTTGCACACTCTTGGCATTCTCTCAACCAGCTTCATGAGGAATGGTTTTCCAACAGTCTTGAAGGAGTTCCCACATATGCTGAGCATTTGTTGGCTGCTTTCCCTTCACTCTATGGTCCAACTCATCCCAAACCATCTCAATTGGGTTGAGTTTGGGTGATTGTGGAGGCCAGGTCATCTGATGCAGCATTCCATCACTCCTTCTTGGTCAAATAGCCCTTACACAGCCTGGAGGTGTGTTTTGGGTCATTGTCCTGTTGAAAAACAAATGATAGTCCCACTAAGCGCAGACCAAATGGGAGGGCGTATCGCTGCAGAATGCTGTGCTAGCCATGCTGGTTAAGTGTGCCTTAAATTCTAAATAAATCACAGGCTGTGTCACCAGCAATGCACCATCACACCACCTCCTCCATGCTTCACAGTGGGAACCACACACGCGGAGATCTTCTGTTCACCTACTCTGGGTCTCACAAAGACATGGCGGTTGGAACCAAAAATCTACAATTTGGACTCATCAGACCAAAGGACAGATTTCCACCGGTCTAAAGTCCATTGCTCATGTTTCTTGGCCCAAGCAAGTCTCTTCTTTTTGGTATCCTTTGGTAGTGGTTTCTATGCAGCAATTCGACCATTTATGCCTAATTCACGCAGTCTCCTCTGAACAGTTGATGTTGAGATGTGTCTGTTACTTGAACATTTATTTGGGCAGCAATCTTGAGGTGCAGTTAATGCTAATGAATTTATCCTCTGCAGCAGAGGTAACTCTGGGTCTTCCTTTCCTGTGGCGGTCCTCATGAGAGCCAGTTTCATCATAGTACTTGATGGTTTTTCCGACTGCACTTGAAGAAACGTTCATAGTTCTTGAAATGTTCCAGATTGACTGACCTTAATGTCTTAAGGTAATGATGGACTGTTGTTTTCTCTTTGCTCAAATGCATTAAGAAAGACATAAATTCCACAAATTAACTTTTAACAAGGCACACCAGTTAATTGAAATGCATTCCAGGTGACTACCTCATGAAGCTGGTTGAGAGAATGCCAAGAGTGTGCAAAGCTGTCATCAAGGCAAAGGGTGACTACTTTGAAAAATCTCATACATTTTGATTTGTTTATCACTTTGTGGTTACTACATGATTCCATATGTGTTATTTCATAGTTTGTCTTCACTATTATTGTACATTGTAGAAATAAATTAAGGAGTAGGTGTATCCAAAATGTTGATTGGTACTGTACATCAGTATCTCCCTCATCCTTGTCCTCTTGTCTCCCTGCTAGGCCACTAAAGACCTAGAGAACTACGATGCAGAGAGACATGATGAGTTCAAACGCTATGAGATGCTGAAGGAGCACGAGAGACGAGAGTACCTCAAGGGTCTGGACCAGGAGAAGCGAGAGAAGGAGGAGAAGAGGATGGAGGAGCTGAAGGATAAACACCGCAAGCACCCCAAGGTCAACGCTCCGGTGAGAGAGAAAGACGGAGAGAGCGAGTAAGATGGAGGGAATGCTTTTTGTATGCGAGACCAGTAGAATGGAATCTCTCTCTCTTTTCTCTCTCCCTCTCTTTTCTATCTCTCCATCAGGGCAGTGTAGCTCAACTGCGTGAGGTATGGGAGGAGACTGATGGACTGGACCCAACAGAGTTTAACCCAAAGACCTTCTTCAAACTGCATGGTCAGTTAAGCTGCACTCTACTATTACATGATGATGACGTTTGTATGTGTTCAAATAATGTTTATTTTCCTCTCTGTAGATGCGAATGGAGATGGTGTTTTAGATGAGCAGGAACTAGAGGCCCTCTTTGCCAAAGAGGTAACGCACATTCCCCTCACGTGTGTGTGTGTGTGTGTGTGTGTCCGTGTGGTATAGTAACAGCTCTCTCCTGCCCTCTACCACCAGCTGGAGAAGGTCTACGACCCAAAGAATGAGGAGGATGATATGATGGAGATGGAGGAAGAGAGGCTAAGGATGAGGGAGCATGTCATGAAGAACGTTAGTATTGTTTGGATTTCTGTCCTCTGTTTTAACCCTCCATTCCTGTTTTTCCTTGTTTCTGTGTCTTTATCCCTCTCTCCTCTCTCTCTCTGTTTAGCTCTCATCCTTTCACTCTGTCTGTTTAGCTCTCATCCTTTCACTCTCTGTTCACCTCTCATCCGTTCACCTCTCATCCGTTCACTCTCTGTCGGTTCACCTCTCATCCGTTCACTCTCTGTCGGTTCACCTCTCATCCGTTCACTCTGTCTGTTCGCCTCTCATCCGTTCACTCTGTCGGTTCACCTCTCATCCGTTCACTCTGTCTGTTCGCCTCTCATCCGTACACTCTCAGGCTGTTATCTATTACTTTTTTCTGTTTTGACAGGTGGACATCAATCAAGATCGACTCGTCAGCCTGGAAGAGTTCCTTAAATCAACAGACAAGAAAGAGTTCAACAACCCTAAAGAATGGGATGTAAGTGAGTGATGGACGTTGGGTCGTTTTATAGTTTGTGTGTTGAGTGATGTCAGACTCGTCTTCCCCATCCTTCCAGACTTTAGATGACACCAAGCCGGTGTTTACAGAGGCTGAGCTCCAGCGGTTTGAGGCGGAGCTGCGGACCAAGGAGGAGGAGCTGGGTAGGAGGGCGGAGTCTCTTCGTCAGGAGCAGGATTTGCTGAAGGAGAGGGGCAAGGCCCTGGAGGCCCAGAGACGAGAGTACCAACAGGTAGACAACCACCACTTACTCTGCACAGTGGTATGGAGGATAGCCATACTATGAACAGCCAAATACTTCAGAATAAGCCATACTGTCACTATAGCGATTATATCTTCAATGAAATATGAAACTATGAGTAGCCATATGATGAAATGTTTGTCTGATCCTGTCAGGCAGTGCTAGAGATGTCTCAGAGGAAGGAGAAACAGGCAGTGGAGGGGCAGCCTCCTACGGGTCCTAACGGAGAACTACAGTTCCACCAAGAGATGCAGAAACTGGAAGATCAAGGTAAACGGGATAGACAAGATAAAATGGGCAGAGATGGAGTGAGTTGGGGACATTTTTGCTTTTGTCTCCTCTGAGGGGTTCTTTCAGTAATGGAATGTTCTCTCTGGCACTCTCATTCAGGTGCTAAAGCTCCTGTTGAACAAGAAGTCCAAGAGGCCCAGAATAACCTGCCTGCAGAACCACCACAGAACCTGCCCATACACACCTAATGCAGCACCCTGATACACATAGGGTTGCAATGGGAGGGTATATTACTGGAAACTTTCTAAGTTTACCAGTAAACTACCAGAATTTTTGTAACTTTCAAGGAATATATGGAATTTTATCAGATGACATCTAGTGTCTTTTTTTGGTACTTCAGATTATCACAGGTGTTTGTGAGCACATGTTTGTGAGTTACGTGCGTACCATAATTGGATTTAGTTTAAAACATTTACATGCTTTGCAAGAAGAACAATTTCCTTAATAATCCTGTTTACGTCTGAAATCAGGCTACTGATGAGACTTCAGATAAATTCCGACCACATTGGCCAAACTTTTTTGCAAAACCTTTTTGATTCTGAGTTGGGACATATAAAGTTTGTATGTGAAAACAATTTCTAATATGCATACTTTTGTTTTTCCAAATTCACGCATAAGAGGGAGTCTTGCGCTACTGGTGCTGGGCGCAAATCAAATACACAGCTCTAATGCAGTAATTTGAAAGATTGCCTAGAAAACCAGGTGTTTTAATCGGTGTATGCTTAGATTTTGACCATACGCCGATTCAAGATAAGCAGAATAAGGTGTTCACGTGACTATTTCCATACTTGGCCTACTGCCATAATCAGTTTAATATCAAATTATTAGTGTGCATGTAAACATACTCATGAATTATCTCTGGCCCTCTGTGTGGCCTTATCAGATGTAAAATCTATACAATAATTCAATGAGATGACAAAGCTGTAAAAGATCCTCAATATAAACCATCAACGTAGTGAATGTCATTGGTGTTTAATATGAGGGTTTCAGAATAAAATACCCTTTGTTTCTTTTACACACACTTTTTTTGTTTTACTATGTCAATATGTCTTTGTTGTAAATATTTGGGGATCAAACTGGTGTCAGTTGTGAAAATATACAATAGTTTGTGGAGTGAATTGAATTGAAAACAATGCAATTGTTGATTAGATGCTTTTCCAAAATGATTTAGGTTATTTTTCTCTTGAGGCATATAGTCTATCCACTAGAAACTCATGGACATTATGGTCACAGATGTAAAAAAATAAATAAAATACTATATATGAATAACATTTTTTTAGTTCAAGTATAAATCACCAAAGTTACCATAGATTACCTGTTATTTACCAAAATTACAGAGGATTCCAGTAACTTTGGTAAAATAGTGGTAGCTGTGCAACCCTAAATACACACACGCTCTCGCAGGAACACATCTCTTTCACTGACACACATATCCAGATGGGTACAGCAGATGACATCATACAGCACAAGCGCACAACTCCAGTCAGTCAAGCACATCGTATCGTCCCCTGGCACAGTCCCGGTGTTCACCTATCTCTGGGGTTTACATTTGATCTCAATAAATTATTCAACTCACTGGACCTAGCCTTCTTCATTTTTAAATTCTCTGTCTATAGATATTCTGCCCTTATGTTGTCTGTGTGTTGTATACCTAGCTTACTATTTCCACTCTTTTCCCCCAAATATCACATTTCTGATTTGTGACCGCTAACCCTTTCCCAGATGAGGTACATTGTTTGAATATTTAATTCCCAATCCTTTCTGCCTTCACACTCCTCTAGTTGACCTTTGACCTCTCCTGCCAATAACTAATTTATCTATTGGTCACTGGGATCTTGCATGCTTCTGTACATTGTTGTTATTCCAGCCTTGTCCCTTCTGTCATCACCCTTCTTATTTTAAATGTATTTGAAACATTGTTGTAGTAATGAATCCCTTCAGTGTCTCTGTACTGTGCTCTCTCTTTTCCTCTGCTGTTGTCCAGTGGTATGGTTCTCCGGGGAGTATGTGCACATTGTTGTTGTCTCCCATGGAATGGGTCCCCTGGCACACGGTGCATTCCTACCCTGCATTCCACTGACCCCCGGTGACCTCAATGATGACCTCACTGCCCCTTCTTTCTGGGTGGCGATACAGCTGTTAGCTGTCAATCACTCTGCTGCTGGTGATGTCACTACTCAGGGATGGACATATCTGTGTTTAGCAACATCTGCACTAATTTTTCTTCAAAATGTTATATTTTTTATTCTCAGTCTGGTAGTAGGTGAGACAAGTATGTGACAAAATGAAGGAGAGACAGCTGGATGTAATCTCAAATTATGAGCAACATAAGTTCTATATGTGACCATTTTGAACATCTATATGGTTGGAAAACATGCAGTACCAGAGCAACACAGCAGATGATGGTAGACACTGATCAAACTGAGTGTCCCTCACACAGATTTATGTAACTGTCTTTCCTTTTTATCTATAAAGGAATCATCTTTCAGCTTTGATATTTACAGCACCTCGCCTCCATCTTGGAGTTCGGGGGGGTGGTTACTTCATGAGTTGGTTATGGAAGTGACCTGTGTTACCTTGTTCTTATGTGTCCAATGTCCATAGCCTGTGGCACATCACCCTCTCTGTTCTCATGTTAATTCTCTGGATAGAACAACTGACTCTCTGCCTGTGACCTTTGGAACCTGAAGGAATCACCAGATAATAATAGGAAATGATACCATTATGGAATGATCCTAGTATTAGATATAGTGCTGATGCTGCTGACACATGTCTTCTTCACCACCATCTCCAGATCAGAGAGACTCACATTTTCAACCTCTCCCTGTCTGAGTCTGTAATACCAACATATTTCAAGCAGACCACCATAGTCCCTGTGCCCAAGAACACTAAGGTAACCTACCTAAATGACTACCGACCCGTAGCACTCACGTCTGTAGCCATGAAATGCTTTAAAAGGCTGGTCATGGCTCACAACAACACCATTATCCCAGAAACCCTAGACCCTCTCCAATTTGCATACCTCCCCAACAGATCCACAGATGATGCAATCACTATTGCGCTCCACACTTCCCTTTCCCACCTGGACAAAAGGAACACCTACGTGAGAATACTATTCATTGATTACAGCTCAGCGTTCAACACCATAGTGCCCTCAAAGCTCACCACTAAGCTAAGGACTCTGGGACTAAACACCTTCCTTTGCAACTGGATCCTGGACTTCCTGACGGGCCGACCCCAGGTGGTGAGGGTAGGTAACAACACATCCGCCACACTGATCCTCAACACTGGGGTCCCTCAGGGGTCTGTGCTCAGTCCCCTCCTGTACTCCCTGTTCACTCATGACTGCATGGCCAGGCACGACTCCAACACCATCATTAAGTTTGCAGACGACACAACAGTGGTAGGCCTGATCACAGACAACGATGAGACAGACTATAGGGAGGAGGTCAGAGACCTGACTGTGGTGCCAGGACAACAACCTCTCCCTCGACGTGATCAAGACAAAGGAGATGATTGTGGACTACAGGAAAAGGAGGACCGAGCATGCCCCTCATTCTCATCGACGGGGCTGTCGTGGAGCAGATTGAGAGCTTCAAGTTCCTTGGCGTCCACATCACCAACAAACTAACATGGTCAAAGCACACCAAGACAGCCGTGAAGAGTGCACGACAAAACCTATTCCCCCTCAGGAGACTGAAAAGATTTGGCATGGTTCCTCAGATCTTCAAAAGGTTTTACAGCTACACCATCGAGAGCATCCTGACGGGTTGCATCACTGCCTGGTATGGCAACTGCTCGGCCTCCGACCGCAAGGCACTACAGAGGGTAGTGCGTACAGACCAGTACATCACCGAAGCCAAGCTTCTTGCCATCCAGGACCTCTATACCAAGTGATGTCAGGAAGGCCCTAAAAATTGTCAAAGACTCCAGCCACCCTAGTCATAGACTGTTCTCTCTGCTACCGCACGACAAGTGGTACCAGGGCACCGGTACTAGGTCCAAGAGGCTTCTAAACAGCTTCTACCTCCAAGCCATAAGACTCCTGAACATCTAATCAAATGGCTACCCAGACTATTTGCATTGCCCCCCTTCTTATACACTGCTGCTACTCTCTGTTATTATTTATGCATAGTCACTTTAATAACTCTACCTAAATGTACATATTAACTCAATTATCTCGACACTGGTGCCCCGCACATTGACTCTGTACCGGTACCCCCTTGTATATAGCCTAGCTGCTGTTATTTACTGTGGCTCTTCAATTATTTGTTATTCTTATCGTTTTTTTTTTTTTTTAGGTATTTACTTAAAACTGCATTGTTGGTTAAGGGCTTGTAAGTAAGCATTTCACTGTAAAGTCTACACATGTTGTATTTGGTGCATGTTTTTTTTTTTTTTTTTGTAATTAGGCCATGGTGCCGTATCCATACTTACCTGCAGAGGGAGACATTGAGTCAGTGCAGAAACAGCACAAATGTGGAAAGATATGGACACAGAGTTCTTTCTGTCATTAGCCTCACTCTCCTATTGAGAGCTTTGTAGAAAAACACCCATACCTTTGGACTGTTTACCAAACCAATATGCCTACAGATCAATACAATGTAATTCTGTCCAGTTCTTCACTTTAATCCTGCAGATGGGCTGTTAGACATTGTGCTGAGCTTTCACTAATAGACCTTTTTCAGATAAAGGTAGTTTAAAAAGCACATACATTTTCCAATTCACAGTGTGTGGGTGAACTTCTCATCTGGTCTGGTGTCTTCTGAGAGGAGGCATCAGTGTCAGCCAGTCCTCTCCCTGCAACAGCTAGGTATAGAACAGAGAGTTGCTGAAACCTGTTATGTCATATGTGTCCTATCCATTGTCACTATCTGCACACTGTGGAATCTCAGAGAGTAAGTCTCTGGAATATTAACAGTATTTGTGATTTGGCATGAGTTGGATGAGGGATTTAAATGTTGAAAATGGGCAGATCAAGTATCTTTTCAATAAGGCCTTTGGCCAAAGAGTGGTGGATTACAAATGTATTTTAAGGAAAGAAGAGAAAGGGCATCATGGGAGACAGGGACTGATAATCTGTTTGGCTCTCTATGAGGTCAGACTGCTGCCACCTCTGGTCTGACCCTGACCTTAGTCTGACCTGGAAGGAGAGAGGGAGAGAGAGGGGTGTGCGTGTGCATGTTTTATATGATAAACTATGCAATGGACACACTTTTCTGTCTGACAATTATTGTTCTTGACATCACATCTGTACTTATCTGAAGTGGGGACCCGCAGACTTACTCAGGCTATTGACACATTCATTCTACTAAAGGAAATGTTATTGCCTATTTGAATACTCTCTCTGTGCATTACAATGACATCATCCTCTAAGAGAAAATTACGTCATCCCTTCCGGGACCCTTCTTACCGCCCCAACCAATTGAGCTGAAACCAATTTCAATGTTTTTCTATTGGCTCTGCCAGTTCCAGGAAACGCCTTCTCTTGCCTTCGGTTGGTTGAAGTGTAACCGATGCCCTGTGGTGATTGGTGTCAACTGCACATCTATCTGTGCGTCCGACCATGAGAAGAATAAAGAGGTGGAGATGACTAGCGGGTAATTTGGTTTTGACATTTATAGACGATTTGCATTTCTGTAGAAATACGTTCAGAATCCATGATATGCACAGTTGAATTTAGAAATATATGAAAATAACACATTCTTTTATCATAAACCATATTTAGGCCTAAACATTTAACGACCAAACTCTGCACAACAAAACATTAAATGGTGAAATATGTTGAAGACAAAAATGAATATTTGTGATATACAATGCCAGTGTGAGCAATAGGTGAGTTTTGAGCTGTGAATGACGCAGTTCTCATACTAGACGCCAGAGGGGGAGAATGTTTCACTGTAGCCTACAATATGAGGCTGTAGAAGTTATTAGTCCTTCTCTGATTTCCATACATATTGGGTCTAACATTGAATGTGAGTGTAATTTTAATGTTTGTCAATGTAAAATGAAATCACGACTGTGCCCTCATGAGTGTGTGTGCGCACGCTCCCATGCATGATCAATTAATTGTATAGCCCCACGTGCGTGAGCGGGCGCGTGAGAGCTGCGAGTTTGTTTCTTTAAGACCCAGCACCTTTTTATCCGAGAGAGAGAGGGAGGGAGGGATGGATGGAGAGAATGAGGAGAGAGATAAAGACGAGAGAGAACGACGGGGGTTGTCTATGGTGAGGTGTAACGTCGCTCGCGCCCAGTGCCATCGTTTACATGTGTGAGAAGGGAGAGGGGAGGGGGTTGTCTATGGTGAGGTGTAACGTCGCTCGCGCCCAGTGCCATCGTTTACATGTGTGAGAAGGGAGAGGGGAGGGGGTTGCTTGCTGGAAACTGGGTTTTCACGGCGATACTTCTTTTAACCGCGAGATGCCCGGATGGGGTAAATGGGAATTATGTATTTTTTTGCTTTCGACGATGACAAGGGTGAGATAAGATTATGAATACAACATTGGTATCTGACATTTAATTAATGTTGTGAGATGGAGCTGTGCATGATCTGCCAGCTGTTTTTGAGGATGGAGAGGGGGCGAGGCGGTGAGGCGGTGGGGTGTAACGCCTAACATTGGGTGTAAACGGGATGCTTCATTGCCTACAATATAATTGGGGCATTTAAGTATAGAATAATGCATAATCTTTCATTTGTGCGTATAGCCTTTATTTCGTTTGCAGAATAATTTGCACAGAGGCCATTGGAAGGAAATCGGACGGGAAGAGCCTATAGGCTACATCACATCTTCTGTTTTATTTTATTCACGTCGCTTTTCTGTTGTGACTGTGGTTTTAATTTATTAGGCCTAACATAGACCCTTCTCGCTAAATATATTTTCAGATTGTAACATACATGACAATGTGAGACAGAGGTTATTATGATACAGAGATATATTCCCTTCTACAGACTACACCTAGTCCATAATTACAATGATGACAATTTAAATTTAAATACGTTATGAGACTGCCCCGCATAAATACATGTCTGTCTGTCTATCTCTGTAGACTATTAAGGGATACATCCGGCTCGTTTATTTTACCCATGATCCCCCTACTGAACGAGATGGCCAGGCTAAGGCTACAGCGTAACCCTCCATGACTCTCATTTCCGTGTATAACGCGCATCCATGATTAGCATTATGACTAATCGGGTGTATGGACAGATAAGAGCAGAGACCGATGGATACATAGCTTCAGACAGACGTGTGCAACGGAGTAGGTTGCCGTGGATGCTGGACAGAAGTAATGCAATAGGCTCCAACTATGTATTCTCCTGATAAGTCGTTGTGGTGGAACAGAGATAGGTGTGTGTGTGTTGGATGTCCAATGAATGTGTGAAGTGTGTGTGTGAGAGAGAGTTCAGAGAGTGGTTGATTAGACATGCGTGTGGAGGATTTTTTTTTCTCATCAAGTCAAATGCTTTCATTGTGCAATACATAGGCTACTGTAGGTGTCTTAATTGTCTGGTCTGCTCTGTAAACAGCTGCTTCCAACTGGCTATGACAGATTTGATTTAGTCATTATCATCTGGTTTTGTGTCTGTGCTGGCCACCCAATCATCTCACCTGGTCCACCCACATCTCAGAAAAGGGGTTCTCCACTTCCTTCTCTTCCGGCCTGGATTGTCTTTATGATGTTGGTTACTAACAAACTGTTCTCTAAAACCTGTTGCATTATTAGTAGAGGTCGACCGATTATGATTTTTCAATACCGATACCGATTATTGGAGGACCAAAAAAAAGCCGATGCCGATTAATCGGCCAATTTTTTTACTGTATTTGTAATAATGACAATTAAACAATACTGAATGAACACTTATTTTAACTTAATATAATACATCAATAAAATCAATTAAGCCTCAAATAAATAATGAAACATGTTCAATTTGGTTTAAATAATGCAAAAACAAAGTGTTGGAGAAGAAAGTAAAAGTGCAATATGTGCCATGTTAGAAAGCTAATGTTTAAGTTCCTTGCTCAGAACATGAGAACATATGAAAGCTGGTTGTTCCTTTTAACATGAGTCTTCAATTTTCCCAGGTAAGAAGTCTTAGGTTGCAGTTATTATAGGAATTATAGGACTATTTCTCTCTATACCATTTGTATTTCATTAACCTTTGACTATTGGATGTTCTTATAGGCACTTTAGTATTGCCAGTGTAACAGTATAGCTTCCGTCCCTCTCCTCGCTCCTCCCTGGGCTTGAACCAGGAACACAACGACAACAGCCACCCTTGAAGCAGCGTTACCCATGCAGAGCAAGGGGAACAACCATTCCAAGTCTCAGAGCGTGTGATGTTTGAAACACTATTAGCGCGCACCCCGCTAACTAGCTAGTCATTTCACATTGGTTACACCAGCCTAACCGTGGGAGTTGATAGGCTTGAAGTCATAAACAGCGCAATGCTTGACGCACAACGAAGAGCTGCTGGCAAAACGCACGAAAGTGCTGTTTGAATGAATGCTTACGAGCCTGCTGCTGCCTACCACCGCTCAGTCAGACTGCTCTATCAAATCATATACTTAATTATAACATAATAACACACAGAAATACAAGCCGTAGGTCATTACTATGGTCGAATCCGGAAACTATCATCTCAAAAACAAAACGTTTATTCTTTCAGTGAAGTACGGAACCGTTCCGTATTTTACCTAAGGGGTGGCATCCATTAGTGTAAATATTCCTGTTACATTGCACAACCTTCAATGTTATGTCATAATTATGTAAAATTCTGGCAAATTAGTTGGCCCAAACTGTTGCATATACCCTGACTCTGCGTGCAATGAACGTAAGAGAAGTGACACAATTTCACCTGGTTAATATTGCCTGCTAACCTGGATTTCTTTTAGCTAAATATGCAGGTTTAAAAAATATTCTGTGTATTGATTTTAAGAAAGGCATTGATGTTTATGGTTAGGTACACATTGGAGCAACGATACGCACCGCAACGATTATATGCAACGCAGGACACGCTAGATAAACTAGTAATATCATCAACCATGTGTAGTTAACTAGTGATTATGATTGATTGATTGATTGTTTGATAAGATAAGTTTAATGCTAGCTAGCAACTTACCTTGGCTTACTGCATTCGCATAACAGGCAGTCTCCTCGTGGAGTGCAATGAGAGGCAGGTGGTTAGAGCGTTGGACTAGTTAACTGTAAGTTTGCAAGATTGAATCCCCCGAGCTGACAAGATGAAAATCTGTCGTTCTGCCCCTGAACGAGGCAGTTAACCCACTGTTCCTAGGCCGTCATTGAAAATAAGAATGTGTTCTTAACTGACTTGCCTAGTTAAATAAAGATTAAATAAAGGTGTAAAAAAAATACAGATTTTCGATTGTTATGAATGAATCGGCCGATTAATCTGTCAACCTCTAATTATTAGATCCAAGGATGAGGCTCTTTCAACTTGTCAATTACAATTATATAAGTTGATTGAGAGCCTTGAGAGTTTAATGGAAAAACACTAATTTCTCTCTTCCTTTACCCTGTTTCTCTCTTCCTTTCCCCTGTTTCTCTCTTCCTTTACCCTGTTTCTCTATTATTGTCCCCTGTTTCTCTCTTCCTTTACCCTGTTTCTCTCTTCCTTTCCCCTGTTTCTCTCTTCCTTTCCCCTGTTTCTCTCTTCCTTTACCCTGTTTCTCTCTTCCTTTACCCTGTTTCTCTCTTCCTTTCCCCTGTTTCTCTCTTCCTTTCCCCTGTTTCTCTCTTCCTTTCCCCTGTTTCTCTCTTCCTTTCCCCTGTTTCTCTCTTCCTTTCCCTGTTTCTCTCTTCCTTTCCCCTGTTTCTCTCTTCCCTTTCCCCTGTTTCTCTATTATTGTCCCCTGTTTCTCTCTTCCTTTCCCCTGTTTCTCTCTTCTTTCCCCTGTTTCTCTCTTCTTTTCCCCTGTTTCTCTCTTCCTTTACCCTGTTTCTCTCTTCCTTTCCCCTGTTTCTCTCTTCCTTTCCCCTGTTTCTCTCTTCCTTTCCCTGTTTCTCTCTTCCTTTCCCCTGTTTCTCTCTTCCCCTTTCCCCTTTTTTTCTCTTCCTTTCCCCTGTTTCTCTCTTCCTTTCCCCTGTTTCTTCTTCCTTTCCCCTGTTTCTCTCTTCCTTTCCCCTGTTTCTCTCTTCCTTTCCCCTGTTTCTTCTTCCTTTCCCCTGTTTCTCTCTTCCTTTCCCCTGTTTCTCTCTTCCTTTCCCCTGTTTCTCTCTTCCTTTCCCCTGTTTCTCTCTTCCTTTCCCCTGTTTCTCTCTTCCTGTTTCTCTCTTCCTTTCCCCTGTTTCTCTCTTATTTCCCCTGTTTCTCTCTTCCTTTCCCCTGTTTCTCTCTTCCTTTCCCCTGTTTCTCTCTTTCCTTTCCCCTGTTTCTCTCTTCCTTTCCCTGTTTCTCTCTTCCTTTCCCTGTTTCTCTCTTCCTTTCCCCTGTTTCTCTCTTCCTTTCCCTGTTTCTCTCTTCCTTTACCCTGTTTCTCTCTTCCTTTCCCTGTTTCTCTCTTCCTTTACCCTGTTTCTCTCTTCCTTTCCCTGTTTCTCTCTTCTTTTTCCCTGTTTCTCTCTTCCTTTACCCTGTTTCTCTCTTCTTTTCCCCTGTTTCTCTCTTCCTTTCCCCTGTTTCTCTATTATTGTCCCATGTTTCTCTCTTCCTTTCCCCTGTTTCTCTCTTCCTTTCCCCTGTTTCTCTCTTCATTTACCCTGTTTCTCTCTTCCTTTCCCCTGTTTCTCTCTTCCTTTCCCCTGTTTCTCTTCTTTTCCCCTGTTTCTCTCTTCCTTTCCCCTGTTTCTCTATTATTGTCCCCTGTTTCTCTCTTCCTTTCCCCTGTTTCTCTCTTCCTTTACCCTGTTTCTCTCTTCTTTTCCCCTGTTTCTCTCTTCCTTTCCCCTGTTTCTCTATTATTGTCCCCTGTTTCTCTCTTCCTTTACCCTGTTTCTCTCTTCCTTTCCCCTGTTTCTCTCTTCCTTTCCCGTTTCTCTATTATTGTCCCCTGTTTCTCTCTTCCTTTCCCCTGTTTCTCTCTTCCTTTCCCCTGTTTCTCTCTTCCTTTCCCCTGTTTCTCTCTTCCTTTCCCCTGTTTCTCTCTTCCTTTCCCCTGTTTCTCTCTTCCTTTCCCCTGTTTCTCTCTTCCTTTCCCCTGTTTCTCTTTCCTTTCCCCTGTTTCTCTCTTCCCCTTTCCCCTGTTTCTCTCTTCTTTTCCCCTGTTTCTCTCTTCCTTTCCCCTGTTTCTCTCTTCCTTTCCCCTGTTTCTCTCTTCCTTTCCCCTGTTTCTCTATTATCCCCTGTTTCTCTCTTCCTTTCCCCTGTTTCTCTCTTCCTTTCCCCTGTTTCTCTCTTCCTTTCCCTGTTTCTCTATTCCTTTCCCCCTGTTTCTCTCTTCCCCCTTTTCTCCCCTGTTTCTCTCTTCCTTTCCCTGTTTCTCTCTTCCTTTCCCCTGTTTCTCTCTTCCTTTCCCTGTTTCTCTCTTCCTCCCCTGTTTCTCTCTTCCTTTCCCCTGTTTCTCTCTTCCTTTCCCCTGTTTCTCTCTTCCTTTCCCCTGTTTCTCTCTTCCTTTCCCCTGTTTCTCTCTTCCTTTCCCCTGTTTCTCTCTTTCCCCTTTCCCCTGTTTCTCTCTTCCTTTCCCCTGTTTCTCTCTTCCTTTCCCCTGTTTCTCTCTTCCTTTCCCCTGTTTCTCTCTTCCTTTCCCCTGTTTCTCTCTTCCTTTCCCCTGTTTCTCTCTTCCTTTCCCTGTTTCTCTCTTCCTTTCCCCTGTTTCTCTCTTCCTTTTCTCCCTGTTTCTCTCTTCCTTTCCCCTGTTTCTCTCTTCCTTTCCCTGTTTCTCTCTTCCTTTCCCTGTTTCTCTCTTCCTTTCCCTGTTTCTCTCTTCCTTTCCCTGTTTCTCTCTTCCTTTCCCTGTTTCTCTCTTCCTTTCCCCTGTTTCTCTCTTCCTTTCCCTGTTTCTCTCTTCCTTTACCCTGTTTCTCTCTTCCTTTCCCCTGTTTCTCTCTTCCTTTCCCCTGTTTCTCTCTTCCTTTCCCTGTTTCTCTCTTCCTTTCCCCTGTTTCTCTCTTCCTTTCCCCTGTTTCTCTCTTCCTTTCCCCTGTTTCTCTCTTCCTTTCCCCTGTTTCTCTCTTCCTTTCCCCCTGTTTCTCTCTTCCTTTCCCCTGTTTCTCTCTTCCTTTCCCCTGTTTCTCTCTTCCTTTCCCCTGTTTCTCTCTTCCTTTCCCCTGTTTCTCTCTTCCTTTCCCCTGTTTCTCTCTTCCTTTCCCCTGTTTCTCTCTTCCTTTCCCCTGTTTCTCTCTTCCTTTCCCCTGTTTCTCTCTTCTTTTCCCCTGTTTCTCTCTTCCTTTCCCCTGTTTCTCTCTTCCTTTCCCCTGTTTCTCTCTTCCTTTCCCCTGTTTCTCTTTTCCTTTCCCCTGTTTCTCTCTTCCTTTACCCTGTTTCTCTCTTCCTTTCCCCTGTTTCTCTCTTCCTTTCCCCCGTTTCTCTATTATTGTCCCCTGTTTCTCTCTTCCTTTCCCCTGTTTCTCTCTTCCTTTCCCCTGTTTCTCTCTTCCTTTCCCCTGTTTCTCTCTTCCTTTCCCCTGTTTCTCTTTTCCTTTCCCCTGTTTCTCTCTTCCTTTACCCTGTTTCTCTCTTCCTTTCCCCTGTTTCTCTCTTCCTTTCCCCCGTTTCTCTCTTCCTTTCCCCTGTTTCTCTCTTCCTTTCCCCTGTTTCTCTCTTCCTTTCCCCTGTTTCTCTCTTCCTTTACCCTGTTTCTCTCTTCCTTTACCCTGTTTCTCTCTTCCTTTCCCCTGTTTCTCTCTTCCTTTCCCCTGTTTCTCTCTTCCTTTCCCCTGTTTCTCTCTTCCTTTCCCCTGTTTCTCTCTTCCTTTACCCTGTTTCTCTCTTCCTTTCCCTGTTTCTCTCTTCCCTTTCCCTGTTTCTCTCTTTCCTTTCCCCTGTTTCTCTCTTCCTTTCCCTGTTTCTCTCTTCCTTTCCCCTGTTTCTCTCTTCCTTTCCCCTGTTTCTCTCTTCCTTTCCCCTGTTTCTCTCTTCCTTTCCCCTGTTTCTCTCTTCCTTTCCCCTGTTTCTCTTTCTTTCCCCTGTTTCTCTCTTCCTTTACCCTGTTTCTCTATTCCTTTCCCCTGTTTCTCTCTTCCTTTCCCGTTTCTCTCTTCCTTTCCCCTGTTTCTCTCTTCCTTTACCCTGTTTCTCTCTTCCTTTCCCCTGTTTCTCTCTTCCTTTCCCTGTTTCTCTCTTCCTTTCCCCTGTTTCTCTCTTCCTTTCCCCTGTTTCTCTCTTCCTTTCCCTGTTTCTCTCTTCCTTTCCCCTGTTTCTCTCTTCCTTTCCCCTGTTTCTCTCTTCCTTTCCCCTGTTTCTCTCTTCCTTTACCCTGTTTCTCTCTTCCTTTCCCCTGTTTCTCTCTTCCTTTCCCCTGTTTCTCTTTCTTTCCCCTGTTTCTCTCTTCCTTTACCCTGTTTCTCTATTCCTTTCCCCTGTTTCTCTCTTCCTTTCCCGTTTCTCTATTATTGTCCCCTGTTTCTCTCTTCCTTTCCCCTGTTTCTCTCTTCCTTTCCCCTGTTTCTCTCTTCCTTTCCCCTGTTTCTCTTTTCCTTTCCCTGTTTCTCTCTTCCTTTCCCCTGTTTCTCTCTTCCTTTCCCCTGTTTCTCTCTTCCTTTCCCCTGTTTCTCTCTTCCTTTCCCCTGTTTCTCTCTTCCTTTCCCCTGTTTCTCTCTTCCTTTCCCCTGTTTCTCTCTTCCTTTCCCCTGTTTCTCTCTTCCTTTCCCCTGTTTCTCTCTTCCTTTCCCCTGTTTCTCTCTTCCTTTCCCCTGTTTCTCTCTTCCTTTACCCTGTTTCTCTCTTCCTTTCCCCTGTTTCTCTCTTCCTTTCCCCTGTTTCTCTATTATTGTCCCCTGTTTCTCTCTTCCTTTCCCCTGTTTCTCTCTTCCTTTCCCCTGTTTCTCTCTTCCTTTACCCTGTTTCTCTCTTCCTTTCCCCTGTTTCTCTCTTCCTTTACCCTGTTTCTCTCTTCCTTTCCCCTGTTTCTCTCTTCCTTTACCCTGTTTCTCTCTTCCTTTCCCCTGTTTCTCTCTTCCTTTCCCCTGTTTCTCTCTTCCTTTCCCCTGTTTCTCTCTTCCTTTCCCCTGTTTCTCTCTTCCTTTCCCCTGTTTCTCTCTTCCTTTCCCCTGTTTCTCTCTTCTTTCCCCTGTTTCTCTCTTCCTTTCCCCTGTTTCTCTCTTCCTTTCCCTGTTTCTCTCTTCCTTTCCCCTGTTTCTCTCTTCCTTTCCCCTGTTTCTCTCTTCCTTTCCCCTGTTTCTCTCTTCCTTTCCCCTGTTTCTCTCTTCCTTTCCCCTGTTTCTCTCTTCCTTTCCCTGTTTCTCTCTTCTCTTTTCTCTCTTCCTTTACCCTGTTTCTCTCTTCCTTTCCCTGTTTCTCTCTTCCTTTCCCCTGTTTCTCTCTTCCTTTCCCCTGTTTCTCTCTTCCTTTCCCTGTTTCTCTCTTCCTTTCCCCTGTTTCTCTCTTCCTTCCCCTGTTTCTCTCTTCCTTCCCCTGTTTCTCTCTTCCTTTCCCCTGTTTCTCTCTTCCTTTCCCCTGTTTCTCTCTTCCTTTCCCTGTTTCTCTCTTCCTTTCCCCTGTTTCTCTCTTCCTTTCCCCTGTTTCTCTCTTCCTTTCCCCTGTTTCTCTCTTCCTTTCCCCTGTTTCTCTCTTCCTTTGTTCTCCCCTGTTTCTCTCTTCCTTTCCCCTGTTTCTCTCTTCCTTTCCCTGTTTCTCTCTTCCTTTCCCCTGTTTCTCTCTTCCTTTCCCTGTTTCTCTCTTCTTGTCCCCTGTTTCTCTCTTCCTTTCCCCTGTTTCTCTCTTCCTTTCCCCTGTTTCTCTCTTCCTTTCCCCTGTTTCTCTCTTCCTTTCCCCTGTTTCTCTCTTTCTTTCCCCTGTTTCTCTCTTCCTTTCCCCTGTTTCTCTCTTCCTTTCCCCTGTTTCTCTCTTCCTTTCCCCTGTTTCTCTCTTCCTTTACCCTGTTTCTCTCTTCCTTTCCCCTGTTTCTCTCTTCCTTTCCCTGTTTCTCTCTTCCTTTCCCCTGTTTCTCTCTTCCTTTCCCTGTTTCTCTCTTCCTTTCCCCTGTTTCTCTCTTCCTTTCCCCTGTTTCTCTTCTTTCCCTTTTCCCTTATTGTCTGTTTCTCTCTTCCTTTCCCTGTTTCTCTCTTCCTTTCCCCTGTTTCTCTCTTCCTTTCCCCTGTTTCTCTCTTCCTTTCCCCTGTTTCTCTCTTCCTTTCCCTGTTTCTCTCTTCCTTTACCCTGTTTCTCTCTTCCTTTCCCTGTTTCTCTCTTCCTTTCCCTGTTTCTCTCTTCCTTTGTTTCCCTGTTTCTCTCTTCTTTTCCCCTGTTTCTCTCTTCCTTTACCCTGTTTCTCTCTTCCTTTCCCCTGTTTCTCTCTTCCTTTCCCTGTTTCTCTCTTCTTTTCCCCTGTTTCTCTCTTCCTTTCCCCTGTTTCTCTCTTCCTTTCCCTGTTTCTCTCTTCCTTTCCCCTGTTTCTCTCTTCCTTTCCCCTGTTTCTCTCTTCCTTTTCCCCTGTTTCTCTCTTCCTTTCCCCTGTTTCTCTCTTCCTTTCCCCTGTTTCTCTCTTCTTTTCCCCTGTTTCTCTCTTCCTTTCCCCTGTTTCTCTCTTCTTTCCCCTGTTTCTCTCTTCTTTTCCCCTGTTTCTCTCTTCCTTTCCCTGTTTCTCTCTTCCTTTCCCCTGTTTCTCTCTTCCTTTCCCCTGTTTCTCTCTTCCTTTCCCTGTTTCTCTCTTCCTTTCCCCTGTTTCTCTATTCCTTTCCCCTGTTTCTCTCTTCCTTTCCCCTGTTTCTCTCTTCCTTTCCCCTGTTTCTCTCTTCCTTTCCCCTGTTTCTCTCTTCCTTTCCCTGTTTCTCTCTTCCTTTCCCCTGTTTCTCTCTTCCTTTCCCCTGTTTCTCTCTTCCCTTTCCCTGTTTCTCTCTTCCTTTCCCCTGTTTCTCTCTTCTTCCTTTCCCTGTTTCTCTCTTCCTTTCCCCTGTTTCTCTCTTCCTTTCCCCTGTTTCTCTCTTCCTTTACCCTGTTTCTCTCTTCCTTTCCCCTGTTTCTCTCTTCCTTTCCCTGTTTCTCTCTTCCTTTCCCCTGTTTCTCTCTTCCTTTCCCCTGTTTCTCTCTTCCTTTCCCCTGTTTCTCTCTTCCTTTCCCCTGTTTCTCTCTTCCTTTACCCTGTTTCTCTCTTCCTTTCCCCTGTTTCTCTCTTCCTTTCCCCTGTTTCTCTCTTCCTTTCCCCTGTTTCTCTCTTCCTTTCCCCTGTTTCTCTCTTCCTTTCCCCTGTTTCTCTCTTCCTTTCCCTGTTTCTCTCTTCCTTTACCCTGTTTCTCTCTTCCTTTCCCCTGTTTCTCTCTTCCTTTCCCCTGTTTCTCTCTTCCTTTCCCTGTTTCTCTCTTCCTTTCCCCTGTTTCTCTCTTCCTTTCCCCTGTTTCTCTCTTCCTTTCCCCTGTTTCTCTATTATTGTCCCCTGTTTCTCTCTTCCTTTCCCCTGTTTCTCTCTTCCTTTACCCTGTTTCTCTCTTCCTTTCCCCTGTTTCTCTCTTCCTTTCCCCTGTTTCTCTCTTCCTTTCCCCTGTTTCTCTCTTCCTTTCCCTGTTTCTCTCTTCCTTTCCCCTGTTTCTCTATTATTGTCCCCTGTTTCTCTCTTCCTTTCCCCTGTTTCTCTCTTCCTTTCCCCTGTTTCTCTCTTCCTTTCCCCTGTTTCTCTCTTCCTTTCCTTCCTTTCCCTGTTTCTCTCTTCCTTTCCCCTGTTTCTCTCTTCCTTTCCCCTGTTTCTCTCTTCCTTTCCCCTGTTTCTCTCTTCCTTTCCCCTGTTTCTCTCTTCCTTTCCCTGTTTCTCTCTTCCTTTCCCCTGTTTCTCTCTTCCTTTCCCTGTTTCTCTCTTCCTTTCCCCTGTTTCTCTCTTCCTTTCCCTGTTTCTCTCTTCCTTTCCCTGTTTCTCTCTTCCTTTCCCCTGTTTCTCTCTTCCTTTCCCCTGTTTCTCTCTTCCTTTCCCCTGTTTCTCTCTTCCTTTCCCCTGTTTCTCTCTTCCTTTCCCCTGTTTCTCTCTTCCTTTACCCTGTTTCTCTCTTCCTTTCCCCTGTTTCTCTCTTCCTTTCCCCTGTTTCTCTCTTCCCCTTTTCTCTCTTATTTTCCCCTGTTTCTCTCTTCCTTTCCCTGTTTCTCTCTTCCTTTCCCCTGTTTCTCTCTTCCTTTCCCCTGTTTCTCTCTTCCTTTCCCCTGTTTCTCTCTTCCTTTCCCTGTTTCTCTCTTCCTTTCCCTGTTTCTCTCTTCCTTTCCCCTGTTTCTCTCTTCCTTTCCCCTGTTTCTCTCTTCTTCCTTTTCCCTGTTTCTCTCTTCCTTTACCCTGTTTCTCTCTTCCTTTCCCTGTTTCTCTCTTCCCCCTGTTTTCTCTCTTCTGTTTCTCTATTATTGTCCCCTGTTTCTCTCTTCCTTTCCCTGTTTCTCTATTATTGTCCCCTGTTTCTCTCTTCCTTTCCCCTGTTTCTCTCTTCCTTTCCCCTGTTTCTCTCTTCCTTTCCCCTGTTTCTCTCTTCCTTTCCCTGTTTCTCCCCTGTTCTCTCTTCCTTTCCCTGTTTCTCTCTCTTCCTTTTCCCTGTTTCTCTCTTCCTTTCCCTGTTTCTCTCTTCCTTTCCCCTGTTTCTCTCTTCCTTTCCCCTGTTTCTCTCTTCCTTTCCCCTGTTTCTCTCTTCCTTTCCCTGTTTCTCTCTTCCTTTCCCCTGTTTCTCTCTTCCTTTCCCTGTTTCTCTCTTCCTTTTCCCTGTTTCTCTCTTCCTTTCCCCTGTTTCTCTCTTCCTTTCCCCTGTTTCTCTCTTCCTTTTCCCTGTTTCTCTCTTCCTTTCCCCTGTTTCTCTCTTCCTTTCCCCCTGTTTCTCTCTTCCTTTACCCTGTTTCTCTCTTCCTTTACCCTGTTTCTCTCTTCCTTTCCCTGTTTCTCTCTTCCTTTCCCCCTGTTTCTCTCTTCCTTTCCCCTGTTTCTCTCTTCCTTTCCCCTGTTTCTCTCTTCCTTTCCCCTGTTTCTCTCTTCCTTTCCCCTGTTTCTCTCTTCCTTTACCCTGTTTCTCTCTTCCTTTCCCCTGTTTCTCTCTTCTTTCCCCTGTTTCTCTCTTCCCCTGTTTCCCCTGTTTCTCTCTTCCTTTCCCCTGTTTCTCTCTTCCTTTCCCCTGTTTCTCTCTTTCTTTCCCCTGTTTCTCTCTTCCTTTCCCCTGTTTCTCTCTTCCTTTCCCCTGTTTCTCTCTTCCTTTACCCTGTTTCTCTCTTCCTTTCCCCTGTTTCTCTCTTCTTTTCCCCTGTTTCTCTCTTCTTTCCCTGTTTCTCTCTTCCCCCTGTTTCTCTCTTCCTTTCCCCTGTTTCTCTCTTCCTTTCCCCTGTTTCTCTCTTCCTTTTCCCTGTTTCTCTCTTCCTTTCCCCTGTTTCTCTCTTCTTTTCCCCTGTTTCTCTCTTCCTTTCCCCTGTTTCTCTCTTCCTTTCCCCTGTTTCTCTCTTCCCTTTTCCCCTGTTTCTCTCTTCCTTTCCCTGTTTCTCTCTTCCTTTCCCCTGTTTCTCTCTTCCTTTCCCCTGTTTCTCTCTTCCTTTCCCTGTTTCTCTCTTCCTTTCCCTGTTTCTCTCTTCCTTTCCCCTGTTTCTCTCTTCTTTCCCTTTTCTCTTTCCTTTCCCCTGTTTCTCTCTTCCTTTCCCTGTTTCTCTCTTCCTTTCCCTGTTTCTCTCTTCCTTTCCCGTTTCTCTATTATTGTCCCCTGTTTCTCTCTTCCTTTACCCTGTTTCTCTCTTCCTTTCCCCTGTTTCTCTCTTCCTTTCCCCTGTTTCTCTCTTCCTTTCCCCTGTTTCTCTCTTCCTTTCCCTGTTTCTCTCTTCCTTTCCCCTGTTTCTCTCTTCTTTTCTCTCTTATTTCCCCTGTTTCTCTCTTCCTTTCCCCTGTTTCTCTCTTCCTTTCCCTGTTTCTCTCTTCCTTTCCCCTGTTTCTCTCTTCCTTTCCCCTGTTTCTCTCTTCCTTTCCCCTGTTTCTCTCTTCCTTTCCCCTGTTTCTCTCTTCCTTTCCCCTGTTTCTCTCTTCCTTTCCCCTGTTTCTCTCTTCCTTTCCCCTGTTTCTCTCTTCCTTTCTTTTCTCTCTTCCCCTGTTTCTCTCTTCCCCCTGTTTCCCTTCTTTCCCTGTTTCTCTCTTCCTTTCCCCTGTTTCTCTCTTCCTTTCCCCTGTTTCCCTTTCCCCTGTTTCTCTCTTCCTTTCCCTGTTTCTCTCTTCCTTTTATTCCCCTGTTTCTCTCTTCCTTTCCCCTGTTTCTCTCTTCCTTTCCCCTGTTTCTCTCTTCCTTTCCCCTGTTTCTCTCTTCCTTTCCTGTTTCTCTCTTCCTTTCCCCTGTTTCTCTCTTCCTTTACCCTGTTTCTCCCTTTCTTTTCTCCCCCCCTGTTTCTCTCTTCCTTTCCCTGTTTCTCTCTTCCTTTCCCCTGTTTCTCTCTTTTTCCCCTGTTTCTCTCTTCCTTTCCCCTGTTTCTCTCTTCCTTTACCCTGTTTCTCTCTTCCTTTCCCCTGTTTCTCTCTTCCTTTCCCTGTTTCTCTCTTCCTTTCCCCTGTTTCTCTCTTCCTTTCCCTGTTTCTCTCTTCCTTTCCCCTGTTTCTCTCTTTCTTCTTCCTTTCCCCTGTTTCTCTCTTCCTTTCCCTGTTTCTCTCTTCCTTTCCCTGTTTCTCTCTTCCTTTCCCCCTGTTTCTCTCTTCCTTTCCCCTGTTTCTCTCTTCCTTTCCCCTGTTTCTCTCTTCCTTTCCCCTGTTTCTCTCTTCCTTTCCCCTGTTTCTCTCTTCCTTTCCCCTGTTTCTCTCTTCCTTTCCCTGTTTCTCTCTTCCTTTACCCTGTTTCTCTCTTCCTTTCCCTGTTTCTCTCTTCCTTTCCCCTGTTTCTCTCTTCCTTTCCCCTGTTTCTCTCTTCCTTTCCCCTGTTTCTCTCTTCCTTTACCCTGTTTCTCTCTTCCTTTCCCTGTTTCTCTCTTCCTTTCCCCTGTTTCTCTCTTCCTTTCCCCTGTTTCTCTCTTCCTTTCCCCTGTTTCTCTCTTCCTTTCCCCTGTTTCTCTCTTCCTTTTCTCTCTTCCTTTCCCTGTTTCTCTCTTCCTTTCCCCTGTTTCTCTCTTCCTTTCCCCTGTTTCTCTCTTCCCCTTTTCCCTGTTTCTCTCTTCCTTTCCCCTGTTTCTCTCTTCCTTTCCCTGTTTCTCTCTTCCTTTTCCCTGTTTCTCTCTTCCTTTCCCCTGTTTCTCTCTTCCTTTCCCCTGTTTCTCTCTTCCTTTCCCCTGTTTCTCTCTTCCTTTCCCCTGTTTCTCTCTTCCTTTCCCCTGTTTCTCTCTTCCTTTCCCCTGTTTCTCTCTTCTTTTCCCCTGTTTCTCTCTTCCTTTCCCTGTTTCTCTCTTCCTTTCCCCTGTTTCTCTCTTCCTTTCCCCTGTTTCTCTCTTCCTTTCCCTGTTTCTCTCTTCTTTCCCCTGTTTCTCTTTCCTTTCCCCTGTTTCTCTTCTTTCCCTTTTCTCTCTTCCTTGTCCCTGTTTCTCTCTTCCTTTCCCCTGTTTCTCTCTTCCTTTCCCTGTTTCTCTCTTCCTTTCCCCTGTTTCTCTCTTCCTTTCCCTGTTTCTCTCTTCCTTTCCCCTGTTTCTCTCTTCCTTTCCCCTGTTTCTCTCTTCCTTTCCCCTGTTTCTCTCTTCCTTTCCCCTGTTTCTCTCTTCCTTTCCCCTGTTTCTCTCTTCCTTTCCCCTGTTTCTCTCTTCCTTTCCCCTGTTTCTCTCTTCCTTTCCCCTGTTTCTCTCTTCCTTTCCCTGTTTCTCTCTTCCTTTCCCCTGTTTCTCTCTTCCTTTCCCCTGTTTCTCTCTTCCTTTCCCCTGTTTCTCTCTTCCTTTCCCCCTGTTTCTCTCTTCCTTTCCCTGTTTCTCTCTTCTTTCCCCTGTTTCTCTCTTCCTTTCCCCTGTTTCTCTCTTCCTTTCCCCTGTTTCTCTCTTCCTTTCCCCTGTTTCTCTCTTCCTTTCCCCTGTTTCTCTCTTCCTTTCCCCTGTTTCTCTCTTCCTTTCCCCTGTTTCTCTCTTCCTTTCCCTGTTTCTCTCTTCCTTTCCCCTGTTTCTCTCTTCCTTTCCCCTGTTTCTCTCTTCCTTTCCCCTGTTTCTCTCTTCCTTTCCCCTGTTTCTCTCTTCCTTTCCCCTGTTTCTCTCTTCCTTTCCCTGTTTCTCTCTTCTTTTGTTTCCCTTCCTTTCCCCTTTTCTCTCTTCTTTTCCCCTGTTTCTCTCTTCCTTTCCCCTGTTTCTCTCTTCCTTTCCCCTGTTTCTCTCTTCCTTTCCCCTGTTTCTCTCTTCCTTTCCCCTGTTTCTCTCTTCCTTTCCCCTGTTTCTCTCTTTTTCCCCTGTTTCTCTCCTTTCCCCCTGTTTCTCTCTTCCTTTCCCCTGTTTCTCTCTTCCTTTCCCCTGTTTCTCTCTTCCTTTCCCCTGTTTCTCTCTTCCTTTCCCCTGTTTCTCTCTTCCCCTTCCCCTGTTTCTCTCTTCCTTTCCCCTGTTTCTCTCTTCCTTTCCCTGTTTCTCTCTTCCTTTCCCCTGTTTCTCTCTTCCTTTCCCCTGTTTCTCTCTTCCTTTCCCTGTTTCTCTCTTCCTTTCCCCTGTTTCTCTCTTCCTTTCCCCTGTTTCTCTCTTCCTTTCCCCTGTTTCTCTCTTCCTTTCCCTGTTTCTCTCTTCCTTTCCCCTGTTTCTCCTTCCTTTCCCCTGTTTCTCTCTTCCTTTCCCCTGTTTCTCTCTTCTTTCCCCTGTTTCTCTCTTCCTTTCCCTGTTTCTCTCTTCCTTTCCCTGTTTCTCTCTTCCTTTCCCTGTTTCTCTCTTCCTTTCCCCTGTTTCTCTCTTCCTTTCCCCTGTTTCTCTCTTCCTTTCCCCTGTTTCTCTCTTCCTTTCCCTGTTTCTCTCTTCCTTTCCCTGTTTCTCTCTTCTTCCCCTTTTCCCCTTTTCTCTCTTCCTTTCCCCTGTTTCTCTCTTCCTTTCCCCTGTTTCTCTCTTCCTTTCCCCTGTTTCTCTCTTCCTTTCCCCTGTTTCTCTCTTCCTTTCCCCTGTTTCTCTCTTCCTTTACCCTGTTTCTCTCTTCCTTTCCCCTGTTTCTCTCTTCCTTTTCCCCTGTTTCTCTCTTCCTTTCCCTGTTTCTCTCTTCCTTTCCCTGTTTCTCTCTTCCTTTCCCCTGTTTCTCTCTTCCTTTCCCCTGTTTCTCTCTTCCTTTCCCCTGTTTCTCTCTTCCTTTCCCCTGTTTCTCTCTTCCTTTCCCCCTGTTTCTCTCTTCTTTTCCCCTGTTTCTCTCTTCCTTTCCCCTGTTTCTCTCTTCCTTTCCCCTGTTTCTCTCTTCCTTTCCCTGTTTCTCTCTTCCTTTCCCCTGTTTCTCTCTTTCCCCTGTTTCCCTTCCTGTTTCTCTCTTCCTTTCCCCTGTTTCTCTCTTCCTTTCCCTGTTTCTCTCTTCCTTTCCCTGTTTCTCTCTTCCTTTCCCCTGTTTCTCTTTCCTTTCCCCTGTTTCTCTCTTCCTTTCCCCTGTTTCTCTCTTCCTTTCCCCTGTTTCTCTCTTCCTTTCCCTGTTTCTCTCTTCCTTTCCCCTGTTTCTCTCTTCCTTTCCCTGTTTCTCTCTTCCTTTCCCCTGTTTCTCTCTTCCTTTCCCTGTTTCTCTCTTCCTTTCCCCTGTTTCTCTCTTCCTTTCCCTGTTTCTCTCTTCCTTTCCCCTGTTTCTCTCTTCCTTTCCCCTGTTTCTCTCTTCCTTTCCCCTGTTTCTCTCTTCCTTTACCCTGTTTCTCTCTTCCTTTCCCTGTTTCTCTCTTCCTTTCCCCTGTTTCTCTCTTCCTTTCCCCTGTTTCTCTCTTCCTTTCCCCTGTTTCTCTCTTCCTTTCCCTGTTTCTCTCTTCCTTTCCCCTGTTTCTCTCTTCCTTTCCCCTGTTTCTCTATTATTGTCCCCTGTTTCTCTCTTCCTTTCCCCTGTTTCTCTCTTCCTTCCCCTGTTTCTCTCTTCCTTTCCCCTGTTTCTCTCTTCCTTTACCCTGTTTCTCTCTTCCTTTCCCCTGTTTCTCTCTTCCTTTCCCCTGTTTCTCTCTTCCTTTCCCCTGTTTCTCTCTTCCTTTCCCCCTGTTTCTCTCTTCCTTTCCCTGTTTCTCTCTTCCTTTCCCCTGTTTCTCTCTTCCTTTCCCCTGTTTCTCTCTTCCTTTCCCTGTTTCTCTTTCCTTTCCCCTGTTTCTCTCTTCCTTTCCCCTGTTTCTCTCTTCCTTTCCCTGTTTCTCTCTTCCTTTCCCTGTTTCTCTCTTTCCTTTCCCTGTTTCTCTCTTCCTTTCCCCTGTTTCTCTCTTCCTTTTCCTTTCCCCTGTTTCCCCCCTGTTTCTCTCTTCCTTTCCCTGTTTCTCTCTTCCTTTCCCCTGTTTCTCTCTTCCTTTCCCCTGTTTCTCTCTTCCTTTTTCCCCTGTTTCTCTCTTCCTTTCCCTGTTTCTCTATTATTGTCCCCTGTTTCTCTCTTCCTTTCCCTGTTTCTCTCTTCCTTTCCCCTGTTTCTCTCTTCCTTTCCCCTGTTTCTCTCTTCCTTTCCCCTGTTTCTCTCTTCCTTTCCCCTGTTTCTCTCTTCCTTTCCCCTGTTTCTCTCTTCCTTTCCCCTGTTTCTCTCTTCCTTTCCCCTGTTTCTCTCTTCCTTTCCCTGTTTCTCTCTTCCTTTCCCCTGTTTCTCTCTTCCTTTCCCCTGTTTCTCTATTATTGTCCCCTGTTTCTCTCTTCCTTTCCCCTGTTTCTCTCTTCCTTGTCCCCTGTTTCTCTCTTCCTTTCCCTGTTTCTCTCTTCCTTTCCCCTGTTTCTCTCTTCCTTTCCCCTGTTTCTCTCTTCCTTTCCCCTGTTTCTCTCTTCCTTTCCCCTGTTTCTCTCTTCCTTTCCCCTGTTTCTCTTCCTTTCCCCCTGTTTCTCTCTTCCTTTCCCCTGTTTCTCTCTTCCTTTCCCCTGTTTCTCTCTTCCTTTCCCTGTTTCTCTCTTCCTTTCCCCTGTTTCTCTCTTCCTTTCCCCTGTTTCTCTCTTCCTTTCCCCTGTTTCTCTCTTCCCCTTTTCCCCTGTTTCTCTCTTCCTTTCCCCTGTTTCTCTCTTCCTTTCCCCTGTTTCTCTCTTCCTTTCCCCTGTTTCTCTCTTCCTTTTTCTCTCTTCTGTTTCTCTCTTCCTTTCCCTGTTTCTCTCTTCCTTTCCCCTGTTTCTCTCTTCCTTTCCCCTGTTTCTCTCTTCCTTTCCCTGTTTCTCTCTTCCTTTCCCCTGTTTCTCTCTCTTCCTTTTCTCCCTGTTTCTCTCTTCCTTTCCCCTGTTTCTCTCTTCCTTTCCCCTGTTTCTCTCTTCCTTTCCCCTGTTTCTCTCTTCCTTTCCCCTGTTTCTCTCTTCCTTTCCCCTGTTTCTCTCTTCCTTTCCCCTGTTTCTCTCTTCCTTTCCCCTGTTTCTCTCTTCCTTGTCCCCTGTTTCTCTCTTCCTTTCCCCTGTTTCTCTCTTCCTTTCCCCTGTTTCTCTCTTCCTTTCCCCTGTTTCTCTCTTCCTTTCCCCCCTGTTTCTCTCTTCTCTTTCCCCCCTGTTTCTCTCTTCCTTTCCCCCTGTTTCTCTCTTCCTTTCCCTGTTTCTCTTCTTTTCCCCTTTTCTCTCTTCCTTTCCCCTTTCTCTCTTCCTTTCCCCTGTTTCTCTCTTCCTTTTCCCCTGTTTCTCTCTTCCTTTCCCCTGTTTCTGTTTCTCTCTTCCTTTCCCCTGTTTCTCTCTTCCTTTCCCCTGTTTCTCTCTTCCTTTCCCCTGTTTCTCTCTTCCTTTCCCCTCTCTTCCTTTACCCTGTTTCTCTCTTCCTTTCCCTGTTTCTCTCTTCCTTTCCCCTGTTTCTCTCTTCCTTTCCCCTGTTTCTCTCTTCTTTCCCCTGTTTCTCTCTTCCTTTCCCCTGTTTCTCTCTTCCTTTCCCCCTGTTTCTCTCTTCCTTTCCCCTGTTTCTCTCTTCTTCCTTTCCCTGTTTCTCTCTTCCTTTCCCCTGTTTCTCTCTTCCTTTCCCTGTTTCTCTCTTCTTTTCCCTGTTTCTCTCTTCCTTTCCCCTGTTTCTCTCTTCCTTTCCCCTGTTTCTCTTTTCCCCTTTTCTCTTTTCCTTTACCCCTGTTTCTCTCTTCCTTTCCCTGTTTCTCTCTTCCTTTCCCCTGTTTCTCCTTCCTTGTTTCCCCTGTTTCTCTCTTCCTTTCCCCTGTTTCTCTCTTCCTTTCCCTGTTTCTCTCTTCCTTTCCCTGTTTCTCTCTTCCTTTCCCCTGTTTCTCTCTTCTTTCCCCTGTTTCTCTCTTCCTTTCCCCTGTTTCTCTCTTCCTTTCCCCTGTTTCTCTCTTCTTTCCCCTGTTTCTCTCTTCCTTTCCCCTGTTTCTCTCTTCCTTTCCCCTGTTTCTCTCTTTCCTTTTCCCCCTGTTTCTCTCTTCTTTCCCCTGTTTCTCTCTTCCTTTCCCCTGTTTCTCTCTTCCTTTCCCTGTTTCTCTCTTCCTTCTTTCCCCTGTTTCTCTCTTCCTTTCCCCTGTTTCTCTCTTCCTTTCCCCTGTTTCTCTCTTCCTTTCCCTGTTTCTCTCTTCCTTTCCCCTGTTTCTCTCTTCCTTTCCCCTGTTTCTCTCTTCCTTTCCCTCTGTTTCTCTCTTCCTTTCCCCTGTTTCTCTCTTCCTTTCCCTGTTTCTCTATTCCTTTTTCTCTCTTCCTTTCCCCTGTTTCTCTCTTCCTTTACCCTGTTTCTCTCTTCCTTTCCCCTGTTTCTCTCTTCCTTTCCCCTGTTTCTCTCTTCCTTTCCCCTGTTTCTCTCTTCCTTTCCCCTGTTTCTCTCTTCCTTTCCCTGTTTCTCTCTTCCCCCTTTCCCCTGTTTCTCTCTTCCTTTACCCTGTTTCTCTCTTCCTTTCCCCTGTTTCTCTCTTCCTTTACCCTGTTTCTCTCTTCCTTTCCCTGTTTCTCTCTTCCTTTCCCCTGTTTCTCTCTTCCTTTCCCCTGTTTCTCTCTTCCTTTCCCCTGTTTCTCTCTTCCTTTCCCCTGTTTCTCTCTTCCTTTCCCCTGTTTCTCTCTTCCTTTCCCCTGTTTCTCTCTTCCTTTCCCCTGTTTCTCTCTTCCTTTCCCCTGTTTCTCTCTTCCTTTCCCCTGTTTCTCTCTTCCTTTCCCTGTTTCTCTCTTCCTTTCCCCTGTTTCTCTCTTCCTTTCCCCCTGTTTCTCTCTTCTTTTCCCCTGTTTCTCTCTTCCTTTCCCTGTTTCTCTCTTTCCTTTCCCCTGTTTCTCTCTTCTCTTTCCCTGTTTCTCTCTTCCTTTCCCCTGTTTCTCTCTTCCTTTCCCTGTTTCTCTCTTCTCTTTCCCCCTGTTTCTCTCTTCCTTTCCCCTGTTTCTCTCTTCCTTTCCCCTGTTTCTCTCTTCCCTTTCCCCTGTTTCTCTCTTCCTTTCCCCTGTTTCTCTCTTCCTTTCCCTGTTTCTCTCTTATTTCCCCTGTTTCTCTCTTCCTTTCCCCTGTTTCTCTCTTCCTTTCCCCTGTTTCTCTCTTCCTTTCCCCTGTTTCTCTCTTCCTTTCCCCTGTTTCTCTCTTCCTTTCCCCTGTTTCTCTCTTCCTTTCCCCTGTTTCTCTCTTCCTTTCCCCTGTTTCTCTCTTCCTTTCCCCTGTTTCTCTCTTCCTTTTCCTTTCCTTTCCCCTGTTTCTCTATTCCTTTCCCCTGTTTCTCTCTTCCTTTCCCCTGTTTCTCTCTTCCTTTCCCCTGTTTCTCTCTTCCTTTCCCCTGTTTCTCTCTTCCTTTCCCCTGTTTCTCTCTTCCTTTCCCCTGTTTCTCTCTTCCTTTCCCCTGTTTCTCTCTTCCTTTACCCTGTTTCTCTCTTCTTTTCCCCTGTTTTTTCTCTTCTCTTTCCCCTGTTTCTCTCTTCCTTTACCCTGTTTCTCTCTTCCTTTCCCCTGTTTCTCTCTTCCTTTACCCTGTTTCTCTCTTCCTTTCCCCTGTTTCTCTCTTCCTTTCCCCTGTTTCTCTCTTCCTTCACCCTGTTTCTCTCTTCTTTTCCCCTGTTTCTCTCTTCCTTTACCCTGTTTCTCTCTTCCTTTCCCCTGTTTCTCTCTTCTTTCCCCTGTTTCTCTCTTCCTTTACCCTGTTTCTCTCTTCTTTTCCCCTGTTTCTCTTTCCTTTCCCCTGTTTCTCTCTTCCTTTCCCCTGTTTCTCTCTTCCTTTCCCCTGTTTCTCTCTTCCTTTCCCCTGTTTCTCTCTTCCTTTCCCCTGTTTCTCTCTTCCTTTACCCTGTTTCTCTCTTCCTTTCCCCTGTTTCTCTCTTCCCCTTTCCCCTGTTTCTCTCTTCCTTTCCCCTGTTTCTCTTCTTTCCCCTGTTTCTCTCTTCTGTTCCCCTGTTTCTCTCTTCCTTTCCCCTGTTTCTCTCTTCCTTTCCCCTGTTTCTCTCTTCCTTTCCCCTGTTTCTCTCTTCTTTTCCCCCCTGTTTCTCTCTTCCTTTCCCCTTTTCTCTCTTCTGTTTCTCTCTTCCTTTCCCCCGTTTCTCTCTTCCTTTCCCCTGTTTCTCTCTTCCTTTCCCTGTTTCTCTCTTCCTTTCCCCTGTTTCTCTCTTCCCCCTGTTTCTCTCTTCCTTTCCCTGTTTCTCTCTTCTCTCTTCCCCTGTTTCTCTCTTCCTTTCCCCTGTTTCTCTCTTCCTTTCCCCTGTTTCTCTTTCCTTTCCCCTGTTTCTCTCTTCCTTTCCCCTGTTTCTCTCTTCCTTTCCCCTGTTTCTCTCTTCCTTTCCCCTGTTTCTCTCTTCCTTTCCCCTGTTTCTCTCTTCCTTTCCCTGTTTCTCTCTTCCTTTCCCCTGTTTCTCTCTTCCTTTCCCCTGTTTCTCTCTTCCTTTCCCTGTTTCTCTCTTCCTTTCCCCTGTTTCTCTCTTCCTTCCCCTGTTTCTCTCTTCCTTTCCCTGTTTCTCTTCCTTTCCCCTGTTTCTCTGTTTCTTCCTTTCCCCTGTTTCTCTCTTCCTTTCCCCTGTTTCTCTCTTCCTTTCCCCTGTTTCTCTTTCTCTCTTCTTTCCCTGTTTCTCTCTTCCTTTTCCCCTGTTTCTCTCTTCCTTTCCCCTGTTTCTCTCTTCCTTTACCCTGTTTCTCTTTCCTTTCCCCTGTTTCTCTCTTCCTTTCCCCTGTTTCTCTCTTCCTTTACCCTGTTTCTCTCTTCCTTTCCCCTGTTTCTCTCTTCCTTTCTGTTTCTCTTTCCTTTCCCCTGTTTCTCTCTTCCTTTCCCCTGTTTCTCTCTTCCTTTCCCCTGTTTCTCTCTTCCTTTCCCTGTTTCTCTCTTCCTTTCCCCTGTTTCTCTCTTCCTTTCCCCTGTTTCTCTCTTCCTTTCCCCTGTTTCTCTCTTCCCCCTTTCCCCTGTTTCTCTCTTCCTTTCCCCTGTTTCTCTCTTCCTTTCCCCTGTTTCTCTCTTCCTTTACCCTGTTTCTCTCTTCCTTTCCCTGTTTCTCTCTTCCTTTTCTCTACCCTGTTTCTCTCTTCCTTTCCCCTGTTTCTCTATTATTGTCCCCTGTTTCTCTCTTCCTTTCCCTGTTTCTCTCTTCCTTTCCCCTTTTCTCCCTGTTTCTCTCTTCCTTTCCCCTGTTTCTCTCTTCCTTTCCCCTGTTTCTCTCTTCCTTTCCCTGTTTCTCTCTTCCTTTCCCCTGTTTCTCTCTTCTCTTTCCTTTCCCCTGTTTCTCTCTTCCTTTCCCCTGTTTCTCTCTTCCTTTCCCCTGTTTCTCTCTTCCTTTCCCCTGTTTCTCTCTTCCTTTCCCTGTTTCTCTCTTCCTTTCCCCTGTTTCTCTCTTCCTTTCCCCTGTTTCTCTCTTCCTTTCCCTGTTTCTCTCTTCCTTTCCCCTGTTTCTCTCCCTTTCCCCTGTTTCTCTCTTCCTTTACCCTGTTTCTCTCTTCCTTTCCCCTGTTTCTCTCTTCCTTTCCCCTGTTTCTCTTCCTCTGTTTCTCTCTTCCTTTCCCCTGTTTCTCTCTTCCTTTTCCCCTGTTTCTCTCTTCCTTTCCCCTGTTTCTCTCTTCCTTTACCCTGTTTCTCTCTTCCTTTCCCCTGTTTCTCTCTTCTTTCCCCTGTTTCTCTCTTCCTTTCCCCTGTTTCTCTCTTCCTTTCCCCTGTTTCTCTCTTCCTTTCCCCTGTTTCTCTCTTCCTTTCCCCTGTTTCTCTCTTCCTTTCCCCTGTTTCTCTCTTCCTTTACCCTGTTTCTCTCTTCCTTTCCCCTGTTTCTCTCTTCCTTTTCTCCTGTTTCTCTCTTCCTTTACCCTGTTTCTCTCTTATTTTCCCCTGTTTCTCTCTTCCTTTCCCCTGTTTCTCTCTTCCTTTCCCCTGTTTCTCTCTTCCTTTCCCCTGTTTCTCTCTTCTTTCCCCTGTTTCTCTCTTCCTTTACCCCTGTTTCTCTCTTCCTTTCCCCTGTTTCTCTCTTCTTTTCCCCTGTTTCTCTCTTCCTTTCCCCTGTTTCTCTCTTCCTTTCCCCTGTTTCTCTCTTCCTTTCCCCTGTTTCTCTATTATTTCCCCTGTTTCTCTCTTCCTTTCCCCTGTTTCCCCCCTGTTTCTCTCTTTCCTTTCCCCTGTTTCTCTCTTCCTTTCCCTGTTTCTCTATTATTTCCCCTGTTTCTCTCTTCCTTTCCCCTGTTTCTCTCTTCCTTTCCCCTGTTTCTCTCTTCCTTTCCCCTGTTTCTCTCTTCCTTTTCCCCTGTTTCTCTCTTCTTTTCCCCTGTTTCTCTCTTCCTTTTCCCTGTTTCTCTCTTCCTTTCCCCTGTTTCTCTCTTCCTTTCCCTGTTTCTCTCTTCCTTTCCCCTGTTTCTCTCTTCCTTTCCCCTGTTTCTCTCTTCCTTTCCCCTGTTTCTCTCTTCCTTTACCCTGTTTCTCTCTTCCTTTACCCTGTTTCTCTCTTCCTTTCCCCTGTTTCTCTCTTCCTTTCCCCTGTTTCTCTCTTCCTTTCCCCTGTTTCTCTCTTCCTTTCCCTGTTTCTCTCTTCTTTTCCCCTGTTTCTCTCTTCCTTTCCCTGTTTCTCTCTTCCTTTCCCCTGTTTCTCTCTTCTTTTCCCTGTTTCTCTCTTCCTTTCCCTGTTTCTCTCTTCTTTTCCCCTGTTTCTCTCTTCCTTTCCCCTGTTTCTCTCTTCCTTTCCCCTGTTTCTCTCTTCCTTTCCCCTGTTTCTCTCTTCTTTTCCCCTGTTTCTCTCTTCTTTTCCCCTGTTTCTCTCTTCCTTTCCCCTGTTTCTCTATTCCTTTCCCCTGTTTCTCTCTTCTTTTCCCCTGTTTCTCTCTTCCTTTACCCTGTTTCTCTCTTCCTTTCCCCTGTTTCTCTCTTCTTTTCCCCTGTTTCTCTCTTTCTTTCCACTGTTTCTCTCTTCCTTTCCCCTGTTTCTCTCTTCCTTTCCCCTGTTTCATTCTTCCTTTCCCCTGTTTCTCTCTTCCTTTACCCTGTTTCTCTATTCCTTTCCCCTGTTTCTCTCTTCCTTTCCCCTGTTTCTCTCTTCCTTTCCCCTGTTTCTCTCTTCTTTTCCCCTGTTTCTCTCTTTCTTTCCCCTGTTTCTCTCTTCCTTTCCCCTGTTTCTCTCTTTCTTTCCCCTGTTTCTCTCTTCCTTTCCCCTGTTTCTCTCTTCCTTTACCCTGTTTCTCTCTTCCTTTCCCCTGTTTCTCTTTCTTTCCCCTGTTTCTCTCTTCCTTTACCCTGTTTCTCTATTCCTTTCCCCTGTTTCTCTCTTCCTTTACCCTGTTTCTCTCTTCCTTTCCCCTGTTTCTCTATTATTGTCCCCTGTTTCTCTCTTCCTTTCCCCTGTTTCTCTCTTCCTTTCCCCTGTTTCTCTCTTCCTTTCCCCTGTTTCTCTCTTCCTTTACCCTGTTTCTCTCTTCCTTTCCCCTGTTTCTCTCTTCCTTTCCCCTGTTTCTCTCCTGTTTCTCTCTTCCTTTCCCCTGTTTCTCTCTTCCTTTACCCTGTTTCTCTCTTCCTTTCCCCTGTTTCTCTCTTCCTTTCCCCTGTTTCTCTCTTCCTTTCCCCTGTTTCTCTCTTCCTTTCCCCTGTTTCTCTCTTCCTTTCCCCTGTTTCTCTCTTCCTTTCCCTGTTTCTCTCTTCCTTTCCCCTGTTTCTCTCTTCCTTTCCCCTGTTTCTCTATTATTGTCCCCTTTTCTCCTTCCTTTCCCCTGTTTCTCTCTTCCTTTACCCTGTTTCTCTCTTCCTTTCCCCTGTTTCTCTCTTCCTTTCCCTTCTATTATTGTCCCCTGTTTCTCTCTTCCTTTCCCCTTTACCCTGTTTCTCTCTTCCTTTCCCTGTTTCTCTCTTCCTTTCCCCTGTTTCTCTCTTCCTTTCCCCTGTTTCTCTCTTCCTTTACTGTTTCCCTGTTTCTCTCTTCCTTTCCCCTGTTTCTCTCTTCCTTTCCCCTGTTTCTCTCTTCCTTTCCCCTGTTTCTCTCTTCCTTTCCCCTGTTTCTCTCTTCCTTTCCCCTGTTTCTCTCTTCCTTTCCCCTGTTTCTCTATTATTGTCCCCTGTTTCTCTCTTCATTTCCCCTGTTTCTCTCTTCCTTTCCCCTGTTTCTCTATTATTGTCCCCTGTTTCTCTCTTCCTTTCCCCTGTTTCTCTCTTCCTTTCCCCTGTTTCTCTCTTCCTTTACCCTGTTTCTCTCTTCCTTTCCCCTGTTTCTCTCTTCCTTTCCCCTGTTTCTCTCTTCCTTTACCCTGTTTCTCTCTTCCTTTCCCCTGTTTCTCTTTCTTTCCCCTGTTTCTCTCTTCCTTTACCCTGTTTCTCTATTCCTTTCCCCTGTTTCTCTCTTCCTTTACCCTGTTTCTCTCTTCCTTTCCCCTGTTTCTCTATTATTGTCCCCTGTTTCTCTCTTCCTTTCCCCTGTTTCTCTCTTCCTTTCCCCTGTTTCTCTCTTCCTTTCCCCTGTTTCTCTCTTCCTTTCCCCTGTTTCTCTCTTCCTTTCCCCTGTTTCTCTCTTCCTTTCCCCTGTTTCTCTCTTCCTTTCCCCTGTTTCTCTATTATTGTCCCCTGTTTCTCTCTTCCTTTCCCCTGTTTCTCTCTTCCTTTACCCTGTTTCTCTCTTCCTTTCCCCTGTTTCTCTCTTCCTTTCCCCTGTTTCTCTCTTCCTTTCCCCTGTTTCATTCTTCCTTTCCCCTGTTTCTCTCTTCCTTTACCCTGTTTCTCTATTATTGTCCCCTGTTTCTCTCTTCCTTTCCCCTGTTTCTCTCTTCCTTTCCCCTGTTTCTCTATTATTGTCCCCTGTTTCTCTCTTCCTTTCCCCTGTTTCTCTCTTCCTTTACCCTGTTTCTCTCTTCCTTTCCCCTGTTTCTCTCTTCCTTTCCCGTTTCTCTATTATTGTCCCCTGTTTCTCTCTTCCTTTACCCTGTTTCTCTCTTCCTTTACCCTGTTTCTCTCTTCCTTTCCCCTGTTTCTCTCTTCCTTTCCCCTGTTTCTCTCTTCCTTTCCCCTGTTTCTCTCTTCCTTTACCCTGTTTCTCTCTTCCTTTCCCCTGTTTCTCTCTTCTTTCCCCTGTTTCTCTTCCTTTCCCCTGTTTCTCTCTTCCTTTCCCCTGTTTCTCTATTATTGTCCCCTGTTTCTCTCTTCCTTTCCCTTGTTTCTCTCTTAATTTCCCCCGTTTCTCTCTTCTTTTCCCCTGTTTCTCTCTTCCTTTCCCCTGTTTCTCTCTTCTTTTCCCCTGTTTTCTCTTCCTTTCCCCTGTTTCTCTCTTCCTTTACCCTGTTTCTCTCTTCCTTTACCCTGTTTCTCTCTTCCTTTCCCCTGTTTCTCTCTTCCTTTACCCTGTTTCTCTCTTCCTTTCCCCTGTTTCTCTCTTCCTTTACCCTGTTTCTCTCTTCCTTTCCCCTGTTTCTCTATTATTGTCCCCTCTTTCTCTCTTCCTTTCCCATGTTTCTCTATTATTGTCCCCTGTTTCTCTCTTCCTTTCCCCTGTTTCTCTCTTCCTTTCCCCTGTTTCTCTCTTCCTTTCCCCTGTTTCTCTCTTCCTTTACCCTGTTTCTCTCCTCCTTTCCCCTGTTTCTCTCTTCTTTTCCCCTGTTTCTCTCTTCCTTTCCCCTGTTTCTCTCTTCCTTTCCCCTGTTTCTCTCTTCCTTTCCCCTGTTTCTCTATTATTGTCCCCTGTTTCTCTCTTCCTTTCCCCTGTTTCTCTATTATTGTCCCCTGTTTCTCTCTTCCTTTCCCCTGTTTCTCTATTATTGTCCCCTGTTTCTCTCTTCCTTTCCCCTGTTTCTCTCTTCCTTTCCCCTGTTTCTCTCTTCCTTTCCCCTGTTTCTCTCTTCTTTTCCCCTGTTTCTCTCTTCCTTTACCCTGTTTCTCTCTTCCTTTCCCCTGTTTCTCTCTTCTTTTCCCCTGTTTCTCTCTTCCTTTCCCCTGTTTCTCTCTTCCTTTACCCTGTTTCTCTCTTCCTTTACCCTGTTTCTCTATTCCTTTCCCCTGTTTCTCTCTTCCTTTCCCCTGTTTCTCTCTTCTTTTCCCCTGTTTCTCTCTTTCCTGTTTCTCTCTTCCTTTCCCCTGTTTCTCTCTTCCTTTCCCCTGTTTCATTCTTCCTTTCCCCTGTTTCTCTCTTCCTTTACCCTGTTTCTCTCTTCCTTTACCCTGTTTCTCTATTCCTTTCCCCTGTTTCTCTCTTCCTTTCCCCTGTTTCTCTCTTCTTTTCCCCTGTTTCTCTCTTTCCTGTTTCTCTCTTCCTTTCCCTGTTTCTCTCTTCCTTTCCCTGTTTCATTCTTCCTTTCCCCTGTTTCTCTCTCCCTTTACCCTGTTTCTCTATTCCTTTCCCCTGCTTCTCTCTTCCTTTCCCCTGTTTCTCTCTTCCTTTCCCCTGTTTCTCTCTTCTTTTCCCCTGTTTCTCTCTTTCTTTCCCCTGTTTCTCTCTTCCTTTCCCCTGTTTCTCTCTTTCTTTCCCCTGTTTCTCTCTTCCTTTCCCCTGTTTCTCTCTTCCTTTACCCTGTTTCTCTCTTCCTTTCCCCTGTTTCTCTCTTCCTTTACCCTGTTTCTCTCTTCCTTTCCCCTGTTTCTCTTTCTTTCCCCTGTTTCTCTCTTCCTTTACCCTGTTTCTCTATTCCTTTCCCCTGTTTCTCTCTTCCTTTACCCTGTTTCTCTCTTCCTTTCCCCTGTTTCTATATTATTGTCCCCTGTTTCTCTCTTCCTTTACCCTGTTTCTCTCTTCCTTTACCCTGTTTCTCTCTTCCTTTCCCCTGTTTCTCTTCCTTTCCCCTGTTTCTCTTCCTTTCCCCTGTTTCTCTCTTCCTTTACCCTGTTTCTCTCTTGCTTTACCCTGTTTCTCTATTATTGTCCCCTGTTTCTCTCTTCCTTTACACTGTTTCTCTCTTCCTTTCCCCTGTTTCTCTCTTCCTTTCCCCTGTTTCTCTATTATTGGCCCCTGTTTCTCTCTTCCTTTACCCTGTTTCTCTATTATTGTCCCCTGCTTCTCTCTTCTTTTCCCCTGTTTACGATCATCTTGTTCTCTATTTTCCAGCTGCTTCTCTCATCTGTCTGAAGACCACCCTGGGGTGTCCAACGCCCTCCACTACACCTGCCCTCCCTCTTACCCCTTCCCTAAACTCTTTCACCCCCATGAACTCCTCCTATCTCGTCCTACCACTCTAGACCTTGCCTTTGGAAACCTAACTGCACCCCACCCAAAGACACACACCGTACCCCAAAGGTATATCACAATTACATGGGCCCTGTCACTCAGCCAGACTCACCGAGACAACCAATCAGTTATTATCACCACAAGCAGAGAGCCAATCAGGTGTTTGCTAGACACAGCAGAGCTATTCCTATTGTAGCAATACATCCAAAGGAGCTAATTCGGTGAAGCCAGGAAGTAGAGATGAGGAAGTAGCAAGGTACAGAGTGACAAGCCGTTAACCAAACAAACACAGGCTTGTTAGTGATGACTGTGACGTCTTATTCACAGAGAGGTGAGGTACAGAGGTGAGAGAAGGGTAACAGAGTGCCACCATTCTGCTTGCCTGTCAACCAACCTCTCTCACATAGTAACAGGAGAAAAGGACAAGGACACAAACATAAGAGAGAGACCAAGGGCCAAAGCTAGGCAGAGAGAAATAGAGAGAGACAAAAGAGAATAGAGTGCCCTTCACACCTTACCTCATACAAGCACTTGAAAAAATATTCTGTGGGCTCCTTGAAGCAAATTTTCCCAGAACAATCCCACACTCTCCACCGACACCAACTAACTTTCAGCTAACACCCCACACACTCTCCGGCCTCAAGATGATGTGCGAGGTGATGCCCACCATCTCTGAGGATGGGCGTGGCGGAAGTGGGGGAGGGCCTTCATCTCCGGGAGGGAGTGGCGGGGGAATGGGAGGCGGTATGGGGGGTGGGTACGGGGGCAGAGGGGAGCCCCGGGGCGGAGGTGACGAGGGGGCAGCACCGGGAATCTGGAATCTCTGATGGTGAACATGCTGACGGAGAGGGAGAGACTGCTGGACAGCCTGAGGGAGACCCAGGACAGTCTGGGGACAGCCCAGCTTCGACTCCGAGACCTGGGCCATGAGAAGGACTCCCTCTCAAGACAGCTGTCTATTGCCCTACCACAGGTACACACGGGGAGGGGGTGTGTGTCTGTGTGTGTGTGTGTGTACATTCGTGTGTCCGTGTTTGTGCGTGCACTTGCTGCATATGTGGCTGCCTGTGTGTGTGTGTTTCTGTGTGCATGAGTGTGTGTTGTATGTGTGTTTACTTACTAAGTGTGAGATCTGAAGAAAGAATCTATAGAGACCTTCCTGTTGCCTCGCTGCAAACACATTGTGAGTGTGAAAAAGAGTGTGAGTGTATACTGTGCATTCGGAAAGTATTCAGACCCCTTGACTTTTTTCACATTATGTTACTTTACAGCCTTATTCTAAAATAAATTAAATATTTCCCTCATCAATCTACACACAATACACTCCCATAATGACAAAGTGAAAACAGGTTTTTAGGATTTAAAAAAAAACTGAAATACCTTATTTACATAAGTATTCAGACCCTTTGCTATGAGACTCCATCCTGTTTGTTTGGGCTCAGGTGCATCCTGTTTCCATTGATCATCCTTGAGGTGTTTCTACAACTTGATTGGAGTCCACCTGTGGTAAATTTAATTGATTGGACATGATTTGGAATGGCACACACCTGTCTATATAAGGTCCCACAGTTGACAGTGGCCTCCATCATTATTAAATGGAAGAAGTTTGGAACCATCAAGACTCTTCCTAGAGCTGGCCGCCCGGCCAAACTGAGCAATGGTGGGAGAAGGGCCTCAAGAATCCGATGGTCACTCTTGACAGAGCTCAAGAGTTCTTCTGTGGAGAAGGGAGGACCTTCCAGAAGGACAACCATCTCTGCAGCACCGCCAACCAGACCTTTATGGTAGAGTGGCCAGACGGAAGCCACTCCTCAGTAAAAGGCACATGACAGCCCGCTTGGAGTTTGCCAAAAGGCACCTAAAGGACTCTCAGACCACGAGAAACAAGATTCTCTGGTCTGATGAAACCAAGATTGAACTCTTTGGCTTGAATGCCAAGTGTCACGTCTGGAGGAAACCTGGCACCATCCCTACGGTAAAGTATGGTGGTTGCAGCATCATGCTGTGGGGATGTTTTTCAGTGACATGGACTGGGAGACTAGTCAGGATTAAGGGACAGATGAACAGAGCAAAGTACAGAAAACCTGCTCCAGAGCGCTCAGGACCTCAGACTGGGGAAAAGGTTCACCTTCCAACAGGACAATGACCCAAAGCACACAGCCAAGACTACGCAGGAGTGGCTTCGGGACAAGTCTCTGAATGTCCTTGAGTGGCCCAGCCAGAGCCCGGACCTGAACCTGATCGAACATCTCTGGAGAGACCTGAAAATAGCTGTGCAGCGACGCTTCCCATCCAACCTGACAGAGCTTGAGAGGATCTGCAGAGAAGAATGGGAGAAACTCCCCAAATACAGGTGTGCCAAGCTTGTAGTGTCATACCCAAGAAGACTCGAGGCTGTAATCGCTGCCAAAGGTGCTTCAACAAAGTACTGAGTAAAGGGTCTGAACTTATGTAAATGTTATATTTCAGTTTTTTATGCTTAGACTTTAACATGGTTCTGGTTTTATGTTGCTTATCTTATCCATACTGAGCTATCCTGCTATCTACTGGACTCACCAATGAGCTGTTCAGTTTTTTACTGAGTTGTTCCAGCTGTACTTAGCTGTTCCGTCTGTTCTTGTTGGTATGTGGTTGTTCCTGCTCCTACGGACCATTTCTGGTGCATACTGAGCAGGGCTGTGGCTGAATCATGACTTAGACTTCATGACAGACTGTTACATATTATTGGCGGTTCCATTCGATTGAGTAAAGACCTCTATAATACCCAGGCCAATATTAGCCCACATCCTTATGCCCGTGGAGTAATCATTCTAATGTGACTGACGCCACTGAACATGCGAAAAGGACTCCATCTTGGATTTCAGACAGGCAGTCTCCCTGGATGCCTAAGATGAGTGATGCGGTTTATTTTGTTAGAACCCATATGTTCTCTGAACTATTGAAAGCAATAACAGATGTGATTGGACAATGTGTTTTTACTGAGAATGACTGGACATTAAAGGGCCATATTACCTCACTGAGAGGGAGATCAATATGGTGCACACATCTACGGACACACACATACACACATACACACATGATGCGAGCAGCACGGAGCGCTGTGATAGATTCAACACCAGCGCTAGCAGCACAGAGTGCTGTGATAGATTCAACACTAGGGCTAGCAGGACAGAGCGCTGTGATAGATTCAACATTAGGGCTAGCAGCACAGAGTGCTGTGATAGATTCAACACTAGGGCTAGCAGGACAGAGCGCTGTGATAGATTTGACACTAAAGCTAGCAGCACAGAGCGCTGTGATAGATTCGACACTAGCAGCACAGAGCGCTGTGATAGATTCAACACTAGCAGCACAGAGCGCTGTGATAGATTCAACACTAGCAGCACAGAGCGTTGTGATAGATTCAACACTAGAGCTAGCAGCACAGAGCGTTGTGATAGATTCAACACTAGGGCTAGCAGCACAGAGCGCTGTGATAGATTCAACACTAGAGCTAGCAGCACAGAGCGCTGTGATAGATTCAACATTAGGGCTAGCAGCACAGAGTGTTGTGATAGATTCAACACTAGGGCTAGCAGCACAGAGCACTGTCATAGATTCAACACTAGAGCTAGCAGCACAGAGCGTTGTGATAGATTCAACACTAGGGCTAGCAGCACAGAGCGCTGTGATAGATTCAACACTAGGGCTAGCAGCACAGAGCGCTGTGATAGATTCAACACTAGAGCTAGCAGCACAGAGCGCTGTGATAGATTCAACATTAGGGCTAGCAGCACAGAGCGCTGTGATAGATTCAACACTAGAGCTAGCAGCACAGAGCGCTGTGATAGATTCAACACTAGAGCTATAGATTCAGCACAGCAGAGCGTGTGATAGATAACACTAGATTCAACACTAGAGCTAGATTCAGCTAGCAGCACAGAGCGTTGTGATAGATTCAACACTAGAGCTAGCAGCATAGAGCGCTGTGATAGATTCAACACTAGAGCTAGCAGCACAGAGCGCTGTGATAGATTCAACACTAGGGCTAGCAGCACAGAGCGCTGTGATAGATTCAACACTAGGGCTAGCAGCACAGAGCGCTGTGATAGATTCAACACTAGAGCTAGCAGCATAGAGCGCCGTGATAGACTCAACACTAGGGCTAGCAGCACAGAGCGCTGTGATAGATTTAACATTAGAGCTAGCAGCACAGAGCGCTGTGATAGATTCAACACTAGGGCTAGCAGAGAGCGCTGTGATAGATTCAACACTAGAGCTAGCAGCACAGAGCGCTGTGATAGATTCAACATTAGGGCTAGCAGCACAGAGCGCTGTGATAGATTCAACATTAGGGCTAGCAGCACAGAGCGTTGTGATAGATTCAACACTAGAGCTAGCAGCACAGAGCGCTGTGATAGATTCAACACTAGGGCTAGCAGCACAGAGCGCTGTGATAGATTCAACATTAGGGCTAGCAGCACAGAGCGCTGTGATAGATTCAACATTAGGGCTAGCAGCACAGAGCGCTGTGATAGATTCAACACTAGCAGCACAGAGCTATAGATTCAACACTAGGGCTAGCAGCACAGAGCGCTGTGATAGATTCAACACTAGGGCTAGCAGCACAGAGCGCTGTGATAGATTCAACACTAGAGCTAGCAGCACAGAGCGCTGTGATAGATTCAACATTAGGGCTAGCAGCACAGAGCGCTGTGATAGATTCAACATAGAGCTAACACTGTGATAGATTCAACACTAGAGCTAGCAGCACAGAGCGCTGTGATAGATTCAACACTAGAGCGCTGTGATAGATTCAACACTAGAGCTAGCGGATTCAACAGAGCGCTGTGATAGATTCAACACACTAGGGCTAGCAGCACAGAGCGCTAGAGCGCTGTGATAGATTCAACATTAGGGCTAGCAGCACAGAGCGCTGTGATAGATTCAACATTAGGGCTACTAGATTCAACACTAGCTAGCAGCACAGAGCGCTAGATTCAACACTAGCGCAGCACAGAGCGCTGTGATAGATTCAACACTAGCTAGCAGCACAGAGCGCTGTGATAGATTCAACACTAGGCTAGCAGCACAGAGCGCTGTGATAGATTCAACACTAGAGCTAGCAGCACAGAGCGCTGTGATAGATTCAACACTAGGCACAGAGCGCTGTGATAGATTCAACAGCACAGCAGCGCTGTGATAGATTCAACACTAGAGCTAGCAGCTAGCAGAAGAGCGCTGTGATAGATTCAACATTAGGGCTAGCAGCACAGAGCGCTGTGATAGATTCAACATTAGGGCTAGCAGCACAGAGCGCTGTGATAGATTCAACATTAGGGCTAGCAGCACAGAGCGCTGTGATAGATTCAACACTAGAGCTAGCAGCACAGAGCGCTGTGATAGATTCAACACTAGAGCTAGCAGCATAGAGCGCCGTGATAGATTCAACACTAGGGCTAGCAGCACAGAGCGCTGTGATAGATTCAACATTAGGGCTAGCAGCACAGAGCGTGTAGTGGCCAATCAGTTCAAATACGACACGACCAGGAACTTTGAATTCAATGATAGACTTTTAATACACCCTTGTATCGTAAGTCGGAGAGCCCCGCAGGACCCACGGGACTCACAACCTCCAGAGCTCTCGCTCTCCTTTTTATCTCCTTGCATACATTATCGATTCATCCCCCAATGCAAATCCCCCTTACATTCCAATCTGTTCGTCCTGCTTGTTCAGCCCAGTAACGCCCACATCTGCTTTCGGCCAGATTATATGATGTCAAGACCCTTCCTTTGACCTAAAGATAATATACATCCCCCCTTCCTGTGGCCTGTGCTCAGACCCTGTAATTAACCCTGTGTCCCTATTGTATGTGTCTTTCATCTCATTTAGCTTTAGGGTTCCCATTTGTTCTGGTCCCCTGCTCTTCATATGGTTTGTCTAAGGTCAAACAGACTTGTGTTTCCCCTGTGATGTGACTGATGCCTGCAATCCATCAGTTAGTCATTTGGCTGACCCCCTCCTTTGTTATATCCCTCTGGCCTTGGTATGTCCAGCTATCCTGGCAGCTATGTCACCTTTCCTTCATGTAGTCTGTTTTTAGTGTTCAACTATTCCATATATCTTATGCATTTGTCTATGTGCCATACCTGCAACCACAAGCGCTGTGATAGATTCAACACTAGAGCTAGCAGCACAGAGCGCTGTGATAGATTCAACACCAGCAGGGTTCATTGAGTGCGTCTGCTCAGAGTGTGCCGCCACTGCTGAGAAAGAGAGAGAGGGAGAGTGGAGAGAGACAGATTGATAGAGAGAGAGAGCTGCAGAGTGAGAATAAGAGCATGGTACAGAGAGAGAACTGGTGGTGTGAAACACACACACAGACTAACGAATCAGGCCAATTTGCATATTGCTGCATATTAATGATGGAGCTTCTGGCATCTATTCTTAGGTGTTCTGGGTTATCACATGGAGAGATAGAGATGGATGAAGGATTGTGAGGATGAAATCGGAGTAGGCCGAGTGAGAGGGTGAGAGGGAGAGATGGAGGCTCGGTACAGTCGAGACACCTTGAGGTAGTTTATGATCACATTGTGTCTTGGACTGTGGAGGGGGAGTGAGACAAGGATAGTAGAAAGAGAGAACTCTAGAGAGAGAAAGCAAATAATTGTGGGATATTGGTGCCAAAAGCTGTCTTTTCAGCTAGAATCAATCCCAGAAATCCAAATTCCTATGGGTCTGCTGTGTACCATCTGTACATCACCCCTAACTTTCCCCCTGTCTTCTTTTTCTCGTTTTCCCCTGTCTTCTTTTTCTCGTTTTCCCCTGTCTTCTTTTTTGTTTTTCCCCTGTCGTCTTTTTCCCCTGTCGTCTTTTTCCCTTTTTCCCGTCTTATTTTCCCTTTTTCCCCTGTCTTCTTTTTCCTTTCCCCCGTCTTCTTTTTTGTTTTTCCCCTGTCGTCTTTTTCCCCTGTCGTCTTTTTCCCTTTTTCCCGTCTTATTTTCCCTTTTCCCTCTGTCTTCTTTTTCCTTTCCCCCGTCTTCTTTTTTGTTTTTCCCCTGTTGTCTTTTTCCTTTCCCCCTGTCTTCTTTTTCCTTTTTCCCCTGTTGTCTTTTTCCTTTCCCCCTGTCTTCTTTTTCCTTTTTCCCCTGTTGTCTTTTTCCTTTTCCCCTGTCCTCTTTTCCCCCTGTCTTCTTTTTCCTTTTTCCCCTGTTGTCTTTTTCCTTTTCCCCTGTCTTCTTTTCCCTCTGTCTTCTTTTTCTCTTTTCCCCCTGTCTTCTTTTTACTTTTTCCCCTGTTGTCTTTTTCCGTTTCCCCTGTCTTCTTTTTCCTTTTCCCCTGTCCTCTTTTCCCCCTGTCTTCTTTTTCCTTTTTCCCCTGTTGTCTTTTTCCTTTTCCCCTGTCTTCTTTTCCCTCTGTCTTCTTTTTCTCTTTTCCCCCTGTCTTCTTTTTACTCTTTCCCCTGTTGTCTTTTTCCGTTTCCCCTGTCTTCTTTTTCCTTTTTCCCCTGTTGTCTTTTTCCTTTCCCCCTGTCTTCTTTTTCCTTTTTCCCCTGTTGTCTTTTTCCTTTTCCCCTGTCTTCTTTTCCCTCTGTCTTCTTTTTCTCTTTTCCCCCTGTCTTCTTTTTACTTTTTCCCCTGTTGTCTTTTTCCGTTTCCCCTGTCTTCTTTTTACTTTTTCCCCTGTTGTCTTTTTCCGTTTCCCCTGTCTTCTTTTTCCTTTTCCCCTGTCCTCTTTTCCCCCTGTCTTCTTTTTCCTTTTTCCCCTGTTGTCTTTTTCCTTTTCCCCTGTCTTCTTTTCCCTCTGTCTTCTTTTTCTCTTTTCCCCCTGTCTTCTTTTTACTCTTTCCCCTGTTGTCTTTTTCCGTTTCCCCTGTCTTCTTTTTCCTTTTTCCCCTGTTGTCTTTTTCCTTTCCCCCTGTCTTCTTTTTCCTTTTTCCCCTGTCTTCTTTTTCCTTTTCCCCTGTCCTCTTTTCCCCCTGTCTTCTTTTTCCTTTTTCCCCTGTTGTCTTTTTCCTTTTCCCCTGTCTTCTTTTCCCTCTGTCTTCTTTTTCTCTTTTCCCCCTGTCTTCTTTTTCCTTTTTTCCCTGTTGTCTTTTTCCTTTTCCCCTGTCTTCTTTTTCCCCTGTCTTCTTTTTCTTTTTTCCCACTGTCTTCTTTTTCCTTTTTCCCCTGTCCTCTTTTCCCCCTGTCTTCTTTTTCCTTTTCCCCCTGTCTTCTTTTTCCTTTTTCCCCTGTTGTCTTTTTCCTTTTCCCCTGTCTTCTTTTCCCTCTGTCTTCTTTTTCTCTTTTCCCCCTGTCTTCTTTTTACTCTTTCCCCTGTTGTCTTTTTCCGTTTCCCCTGTCTTCTTTTTCCTTTTTCCCCTGTTGTCTTTTTCCTTTCCCCCTGTCTTCTTTTTTGTTTTTCCCCTGTTGTCTTTTTCCGTTTCCCCTGTCTTCTTTTTCTCTTTTCCCCCTGTCTTCTTTTTCCTTTTTTCCCTGTTGTCTTTTTTCTTTTCCCCTGTCTTCTTTTTCCCCTGTCTTCTTTTTCTCTTTTCCCCCTGTCTTCTTTTTCCTTTTCCCCCTGTCCTCTTTTTCCTTTTTCCCCTGTCTTCTTTTTCTCGTTTTCCCGTCTTCTTTTTCCTTTTTCCCCTGTCTTCTTTTTCCTTTTTCCCCTGTTGTCTTTTTCCTTTTCCCCTGTCTTCTTTTTCCCCTGTCTTCTTTTTCCTTTTTCCCCTGTTGTCTTTTTCCTTTCCCCCTGTCTTCTTTTTCCCTTTTCCCCTGTTGTCTTTTTCGTTTCCCCCTGTCTTCTTTTTCTCTTTTTCCCCTGTTGTCTTTTTCCCCTGTCTTCTTTTTCTCTTTTTCCCCTGTCTTCTCTTTCTCGTTTTCCCCTGTCTTCTTTTTCTCTTTCCCCCTGTCTTCTTTTTCTCGTTTTCCCCTGTCTTCTTTTTCCTTTTTCCCCTGTCTTCTTTTTCTCGTTTTCCCCTGTCTTCTTTTTCTCTTTTCTCCTCTATCAGTAGTTACCACTGATGTGCATACTGACAGCCCAGTCCCTAATCTTCCTACCAGTCCACTGAACACAATAATCAACAGTGTTATGTTATAATGCTCCAGGGCATGTAGAATTACACCATATACTGGAAGAGCTGGACTGAGCACCAATGCCTCCCAGTGGCTTGTGGAAACGCCCATGATTCAGTCTTCACATGCTCCAGGACACGGGCGGTTGCTTGCCTTTCCTTACTATGATAGTGAATGTATGTCACGGCTTGGTCACGCACGGGTAAAGTCCATCTGAGCCAAGATGGCCGTCAGGACAGAGGATGGTACAGTGTCATATATATGTCAGCCTAGCCTACACAATGTGGCTGGCCCAGCCATGGCCATGAGGAATGGCCATGAGGTGTTCACTGGAGTGTTATGAGCAACCCAGGTCAGGAACATAGACATTATCTGCTCCCAGATATACGTAGTTGGAAACTCAACGTCATACTATAGACACAGTGGTGTCACACATACACACACACACATTGGAGGCTGTTGGGAGGAGCTATAGGAGGATGGGCTCATTGTAATGGCTGGATTGGAAGGCTTGGAATGGGGTCAAACGTGGTTTCCATATCTTTGTGTGTTATCCCCTTCTATTCATCCCATTCTAGCCATTACAATGAGCCCGTCCTCCTATAGCTCCTCCCACCAGCCTCCACTGTGTGTGTATGTGTGACACCAGTGTGTCACAGGTCTGTAATTTAAATGTTTATTTTTTTTCTTGTTTAAATGTTTTTGTGCTTAATTTTTGAACTGTTTGTAATTGTGCTGTATGTATGTGTGCTATTATACTGTATATGATTATGGCTACACACAGTGTATTGTGAGTAATGTCACCCCCTTGTGTCTCTGCAGGAGTTTGCAGTGCTGACCAAAGAGCTGAATGTCTGCCGGGAGCAGCTGCTGGAGAGAGAGGAGGAGATAGCAGAACTCAAGGCAGAGAGGAACAACACACGGGTTAGTCTGACAGCTCGGTGCAACCAATATGTCAATACCTCTCATAAATAAAAGTAGTGATGAAGTCAATCTCTCCTCCACTTTCAGCCAAGAGAGATTGACATGCATATTATTCATATTAGCTTTCTGTGTACATCCAGGGGTCAGCCGTGCTGCCCTGTTCTGAGCCAATTGCAATTTTCCTAAGTCCTTTTTTTGTGGCACCTGACCACACGACTGAACAATAGTCAAGGTGAGACAAAACTAGGGCCTGTAGGACCTGCCTTGTTGATAGTGTTGTTAAGAAGGTCGAAACTAGGGCCTGTAGGTCCTGCCTTGTTGATAGTGTTGTTAAGAAGGTAGAAACTAGGGCCTGTAGGTCCTGCCTTGTTGATAGTGTTGTTAAGAAGGTAGAAACTAGGGCCTGTAGGTCCTGCCTTGTTGATAGTGTTGTTAAGAAGGTAGAAACTAGGGCCTGTAGGTCCTGCCTTGTTGATAGTGTTGTTAAGAAGGTAGAAACTAGGGCCTGTAGGTCCTGCCCTGTTGATAGTGTTGTTAAGAAGGTAGAAACTAGGGCCTGTAGGTCATGCCTTGTTGATAGTGTTGTTAAGAAGGTAGAAACTAGGGCCTGCAAGACCTGCCTTGTTGATAGTGTTGTTAAGAAGGCAGAAACTAGGGCCTGTAGGTCCTGCCTTGTTGATAGTGTTGTTAAGAAGGTAGAAACTAGGGCCTGTAAGACCTGCCTTGTTGATAGTGTTGTTAAGAAGGCAGAAACTTGGGCCTGTAGGTCCTGCCTTGTTGATAGTGTTGTTAAGAAGGTAGAAACTAGGGCCTGTAGGTCCTGCCTTGTTGATAGTGTTGTTAAGAAGGTAGAAACTAGGGCCTGTAGGTCCTGCCTTGTTGATAGTGTTGTTAAGAAGGCTTTATTATAGACAGACTTCTCCCCATCTTAGCTACTACTGCATCAATTTGTTTTGACCATGACAGTTTACAATCTAGGGTTACTCCAAGCAGTTTAGTCATCTCAACTTGCTCAATTTCCATATTATTTATTACAAGATTTAGTTTAGGTTTAGGGTTTAGTGAGAGTTTTGTTCCAAATACAATGCATTTAGTTTTAGAAATACTTATTTTCCTTGCCACCCACTCTGAAACTAACTGCAGCTCTTTGTTGAGTGTTGCAGTCATTTCAGTCGCTGTAGTAGCTGACGTGTTGAGTGTTGAGTCATCCGCATACATAGACACTCTGGCTTTACTCAAAGTCAGTGGCATGTCATTAGTAAATATTTTAAAAAGCAAGGGGCCTAAACAGCTACCTGGGGGAATTCCTGATTCTAACTGGATTATATTTGAGAGGCTTCCATTAAAGAACAGCCTCTGTGTTCTGTTGGACAGGTAACTATTTATCCACGTTAAAGCAGGGGGAGTAAAAGCCATAACACATACGTTTTTCCAGCAGCAGACTATGATCGATAATGTCAAAAGCTGCACTGAAGTCTAACAAGACAGCCCCCACAATATTTTTATCATCAATTTCTCTCAGCCAGTCATCAGTCATTTGTGTAAGTGCTGTGCTTGTTGAGTGTCCTTCCCTATAAGCATGCTGAAATTCTGTTGTCATGTAGATCAGATCCTTATTCCAAGTGGCCCCTGCTCTCTGTGTGTCTAGCTGCTGCTGGAGCATCTGGAGTGCCTTGTGTCTCGTCATGAGCGCAGTCTGAGGATGACAGTGGTGAAGAGGCAGGCCCAGTCTCCTGCCGGGGTCTCCAGCGAGGTGGAGGTCCTCAAGGCCCTCAAGTCCCTGTTCGAACACCACAAAGCCCTGGACGAGAAGGTGTGTGTGTGTGTGTGTGCGTGTGCGTGTGCGTGTGTGTGTGTGTGGTAAAGGGCTGGACAAGAAGGTCAGTCTGGGTGCTAAATGGAGGAGTGAGTGGGCTGGCTCCACAGGATTTATTCTTAACCTTCTGTACTAACATCCACCTCTCTCTCTCCCCTTCACTCCCACTCTCTTTCTCCCTTTCCACTATCTCGTCTTTCTCTCCCCCTCTGTCTGTCTGGGACCTCCTTAGGTGCGAGAGAGGTTACGTGTGGCTCTGGAGCGAGTGACTGTTTTAGAGGAAGAGCTGGAGTCCTCCTCAAATGAGGTGAGTTATCCTCCTCTGCTCGTTCTCCTTTTCCTCTGTCTGCAGATAAAGCATCTTTTCTAAACCTTTCTGTTCTCCATCTCTACCTAGTGCCATTCTCTACGAGACCAAATCAAAAGACGCCAACAAGGCTTAGAAAATGGGAAAGAGGTGAGGGGATTTATGCTGTATTGGCTGAAGTAAATGTTGAAGTATTAGTGTCTCATGTGCTGCATAGTTTGCTTGGAGTTTAAGGAGTCGCATCACATTTCCATCTTTACATGATGTTGTCTTTTCCTTGTCGTTTTCCTCTCCTTCTTCCTCTCACAGCGGCTGCCCAATGGACCCTCCATCCTGGAGGATGGAGAGATTGACAGAGAGAGACAGAGAGAAACAGAGATAGAGCGGCAGAGAGCAGAGCTGGCCCAGCTTAAAGAAAGACTGGCCCTCATGTGCAGACAGGTGAGTGACAAATAGAGATAACTAACAGTTTGAGTCATACATACACCAGACATACATGTGTTATAAGGAATATGACTTTCATAGATGTGATACTGACCCAGATGGTGGCTTCTTGTGTGTAACTATTATGTCACCCTCCAGGTTGGGGAGATCGAGGAACAGTTGACTGCAGCTAGGAGGGAGGTGACCAAGTCAGAGGAAGCCAATCAGAAACTGCAGAGGGATGTGAAGGAGGTGAGCCTACTTCCCAATTGGTGGAAAATACGCGTGTGTGTCAGCATCTCATTGCGCTAGAGAGAAATGTGTGTCTGTTTTCCCTACTCTATTAGAGAAATGTAACAGTTTCCTGTGGCAACAGAGCCATTTTCCTACTTGGCAGCAATAACTGCTACTGTACTGTACTGTATGTGTGAGACTTGCCCTGTAGCCATGGCGACAGTATCACTAGTAAACAGGCAAGCACGTGGATAGAAGCTGGTGCTGTCACTCACACAGCTGATTGGTGGCTTGGGACTGGGAGGAATTTTGGGGCAAGTGGTCCCAGAGCCACCCAGTCACCACACCCCCTACCTCCTCCTCCCTCCTCCTCTCCCTCCCATTCCTCCTCCTCCTTCTTCCCTTCTCCTCCTTTTCCCTCCTCCTTCTTCCCTCCTCCTTCTTCCCTCCTCCTTCTTCCCTCCTCCTCCTTTTTCCCTCCTCCTCCTCCTTTTCCCTCCTCCTTCTTCCCTCCTCCTTCTTCCCTCCTCCTCCTTTTTCCCTCCTCCTCCTCCTTCTTCCCTCCTCCTTCTTCCCTCCTCCTTCTTCCCTCCTCCTATTTTTTCCCTCCTCCTTCTTCCCTCCTCCTCCTTTTCCCCTCCTCCTTCTTCCCTCCTCCTCCTTTTTCCCTCCTCCTTCTTCCCTCCTCCTCCCCCTCCTCCAGGACTTGTGCAATAACATCTGTCACTTGGCAGAGACGTGTTTTCCTCTGTCAACAACTTCCTTCTACTAACCATTATCATACTTCAGCTACAGTTCTAGTGGTTTAGCAAGCAGCGCCAAGTCTCTTTGATCATGTCCGACTTTTATGTTTTTCTCCCTTTTTCTATTTCTCTCTTTTCCTCTGTCTGTCCCTCCCCCTTTCTCCTCTCTCAGGCTCTTTGTCAGAGAGAGGACATGGAGGAGAGAATAACTACTTTAGAACGCAGGTAAATACAACTGTCTATCCACCCCCCCTGAATACACCAGGGAATGTCTTTTGCCATAGGCAATTGTGTCTGTTGTGTTCAGTTGTACGACATTGCCTTCAAGATGTGTCTGCTGTATGTCATTGTGCTGTGTGCCTGCAGGTACCTAAGTGCCCAGAGGGAGGCGACGTCTCTCCACGACATTAAAGACAGGCTGGAGAATGACCTGGCCAGTAAAGACTCCCTCTACAGGCAGGTGGGTGAAGCGACCTGCTTTCTCCTGGTTGTTTCTGCTAGTGGAGAGGAATGGTAGTTTAGCAATGATAAAAGCTCTGCATTTTGCGTTCAGGGTTAAGAATTATTTTTGAAACTGACTGTGAGGGTCAATTCCTTCTCCTTTTCTTCCTCATCATCTTACCTCTCCCTCTTCCTCCTCCTCGTCCTCCTCCACTCCTGCAGAGTGAGGAGAAGAACAGGCAGCTCCAGGAGCGTCTAGACGATGCCAAGCAGAAGCTGCAGCAGACCCTGCAGAGGGCCGAGACGCTGCCTGAGATAGAGGCCCAGCTCGCCCAGAGAGTGGCTGCACTCAACAAGGTACACCACCTCCACTACCTGTGTGTGTGTGCGTGCGTGGATGTGTGTGTGTGTGTGTGCGCGCGCATGCATTTGTGTGTGTGTGTGTGCGCGCGTGCGTGTGTGAGTACATCCAAGCGTGCATTTGTGTGTAAAATTGACAGAACGCTCAAATCAAATAAATATCAAATCAAAATCTGAAATAAATAAATAGCTGCTTCGAGCCCTGCATGATAATGAATGCTGCTTCATCACACTATTCATCATATTGTTCACATTGTAGTTCAGCCTCAGGTGCAGAACATGTCAAGAGCTGTATGATAATTCATTGCTTGTATCATAAAACTGTAATTTATAACAAACATGATTGTCAAGGAGATGTAAATGTCTCAATCATCAGCATAACCCTAAAGAACCAATTATGTAGTACTTGTTGAGGCAAGATGCCTGAAATGTCACTCCAAATCATATTCATGTACACTGACATTAGTGGAGGCTCCTCAGAGGAGGAAGGGGAGCACCATCCTCCTCAGTGAATTTCATAAAAAATAAAAAATGGTAAAACATTTAAGTTATCATTTTCAGATAAAACTATACTAAATATAATCACGTCACCAAATAATTGATTAAAGCCCACTATTTTGCAATAACATCACTCTGTAATGTAGAACCATGGTGTATATGGGGGACAGCTAGCTTCTATTCTCCTCTGGGTACAATACAATACCCCCAAAATGGTTCTCACCCCCTTCCATAGACTTACACAGTAATTATGACAACTTCCGGAGGACGTCCTCCAACCTATCAGAGCTCTTGCAGCATGAACTGACATGTTGTCCACCCAATCAAAGGATCAGAGAATGAATCTAGTACTGAAAGCATAAGCTACATCTAGCTAGCACTGCAGTGCATACATGTGGTGAGTAATTTATTTTGGGTAACAGAAAAATACTGCATGTTAGCTGACTCAAAGAGAGAGAAAGACAATAGTTGAACAGTTTTGAACAAATTCATTTATTCCACTTTCAGTTTCACTTACTTAGCTAGCAAATGCAGCTAGCTAGTTTAGCCTACTCAAACACCCTGCTCAAACAGAGGGATGCTATGTTAGCTAGCTGGCTATGACTATCCAACATAACACTGGAACTCTTCCAAGTCAAGGTAAACTTTTACTAATTTATTGCCATCGGGGCCCGCCAGTGTAATGTTATTTCATGATTGTAGCGGGTTTACTATTGTGTTAGTTGTATTAGCTATGTTGACTGACGTTACTTTAGCTAATATGGTGACAACATGTAGGTTATGAGTAGTGGTTATGATATGGTTTGGCTTGGAAAGTTTTTTTCGCCTGGTCACATAGGGGGACAAGGTGAGAGGAGGAGAGCGCATGGATGCAAGAAGGAATACAAAGTGGCTGCTATGAAAGTGAACTGTGTTTACGCGTGCTCAGAAGTGTATTCATTCATCCGATTCTGTTGGGAAATGTTTCTTAAACGGAAGCAAATTGAACATACCTGAATTTTTTCAATAGAAACTCTTGTTTGCAACTGTTGGACTAATGATTACACCCTAGATCAGCTAGATGCAGGCAAGAGTGTGGAAGGCGGTATTGAATGTGTCACTGTCTGTCCAAATTTGAGTATCCTGTAGTAGCCTAAACCTATCGTTGTTACATTGAACTGGGTGAATGGAATATGAATGACAGTCATCCAATATGCTGTAATAGAAATAAGGCCATGCTCATGAAAAACTCAATCTTAAACAGCACTGACCGCCACTGTCTGACATCTGCAAACAGATCAGAAGTGAATGTGTATGCTAGAAAACATCCTACTGTGTTTGACTATGATCTGCACAGACAGGAGATCACTTAAATCAAACGTTTTACCCAACCCAAGGTTGCGCAGTCATAATTATATTCTATCAACATTCTGACATGCTGCCTGTTTTGACTCCCCACCCTCCTCCTCTTGCATCACAGGCTGAGGAGCGTCATGGTAACTTTGAGGAGCGACTACGACAGATGGAGGCGCAACTAGAGGAGAAGAATCAGGAGTTACAGAGGGTGAGTCATGCTCGCTCTCCCTTTTCCTTTTCTCCCTTCCACCCCCTCTTTCATACCATTCCTTTATCACTCGTTACTCTACAATGGCATACTAATGTTCTAAACCCTCTATTTGTCAGTCTGTATTCAGATCCCAATCTCCTTCTCTCTCACTCAGTCAAGCAGAAAGGTTGTTGTTAACTATCCGCCCACCCTCTGTCCAATTTTCTATTTTACTCTCTCCCTGCCTCAGGGCAAGGGAGGCACACAGAGTTTCCCAACTGGAGAGGCCTTGTCCAAGATTGCAACAGGATCAACAGTAGAAACAATAACAGACATGAAAATACCTCACTATTTAGCTCCCTAATCTCTCTCTTTTCTCTTTCTCTCTCTCTCTCTCTCTCTCTCTCTCTCTCTCTCTCTCTCTCTCTCCTCTCCTTTCCCTAGGCGAGGCAGAGGGAGAGGATGAATGATGAACACAACAAGCGTCTGTCTGACACGGTGGACAAGCTGCTGTCTGAGTCTAACGAAAGGCTTCAGCTCCATCTCAAGGAGAGGATGGCTGCTCTGGAGGACAAGGTACTACTTACCGGCCCACTCACACCCTCTCACACCTCTTCACACTTAGCATAGTTCCCACTCAAAACAGTCAACACTTCAACTAAAACCCATACCCCTTCATTTCACACACACCTGAGTTCCCACTCAAAACAGTCAACACAATCGTCTTCATCCAGTTTCTATTCAAGACTGTTGTCACTTCAATATTAAACCCACTCTGGCTCTAAACAGCTACTCTGGAATACAGTTCGGACCTCATGGTGATAATGTGTAATTACAGATGTTGTTGTTATGCAGTAGACCTAATCAAGTTTTTTTTAATGGTGAACCTTTCAGAATGCTCTCTCTGAGGAACTTTCTAACATGAAGAAGATCCAGGACGACCTTCTAGCAAACAAGGTATATCAAGAGATAATTCCATTTTCACATACTATAATTAAATATTTCAATTGTATTAACTTATTCTCTCTTTCTTTCCCTGTTTCAGGACCAGCTGATAGCCGAGCTGGAGAGGATTCAGCTGGAGTTGGACCAGCTCAGACTGAGACCCGGCGGGTCCTGCTATTCCAGGTCTCCCTCCCTTCCTCAACACACCTCCTACACACCTCATACAGCTGCTGCCTATGAATGTGGCTGGCAGTATTGTAACCAAGTAGTATAAGTGGTTTGCAGTGTTATGTGCTTCCTATAACCTCTCTCTCCTACTCTCAGTATAGGTTCAGGTGTGGCCTGTACATATGGAGCAGAGAGGCTGGATGAATGTACATTCTAATTATCTCTCCCACTCACTGTCTATATCAGTCTATCTTTCTCTTCTCCCTCTCTCTCTGTTTCTCTCTCTCTCTCTCTCTTTCTCTCCCTCTCCATCTCCATCTCCCTCCCTCTCCCTCTCCCTCTCTCCCTCCCTACCTCTCTCAGGTCTCTCCCAGGCAGTGCTCTGGAGCTGAGGTACTCCCACGGGGGCGGCTCCCTCCCCACGGGCTCCACCGCTCACCTGGATCACTACGGTAACTCCAACACAGTGGCCGTGGTCAGGCGGACTCATCGCGGGCGCTGGAGCACAGCCCGGGAGGACACCAGCAAGGTCAGAGGTCACATGATCACATGATCACCTTTGATGTGTCTAATATTGATAATGATATAGTCACATTGATATAGTTGATATGGTCATAAGCATCACAACACAACAAACTGAGCCTTCTCTGTGTGTATGTGTGTGTGCATGCTTGCATGTGTGTTTGTGCGTATGTGTATGTGTGCAGTACGGGGACTGGGACAGTGGGTCAGCGCTGCTGAGGACCGGGTTTGAGGGGGGTGTGGACCACGGTTGCTCTGACGATGAGGACGACAGAGAGACACTGTTTGGCTCGGAGCTGCTGTCTCCCAGCGGACAGACTGATGTCCAGACACTGGCCATCATGCTGCAGGAACAACTAGAGGCAATCAACAAGGAGATCAAGTAAGGGAGGTGGAGGAAGGGATGCAGGTCACTCTGGATAAGAGCGTCTGCTAAATGACTTAAATGTAAATGTAAATGTAGAGAGGTGCTGTGATTGTGTACAAGCAGTTTAGGTCAAATGCAGGTGGAGAAGATTCATCCGAGGTTTCTTTTCATTTTCTCATTCAAGACCAACATTCAAGACCAACATTCATTGGTCTTCCGTCTGACATGCTCCTAAATCTCCCGTCTTTCCCTCTTCTCCCCTTTTCACTCTGTTTACCCTCTCTCTCTCTCTCTCTCTCCGACCTGTTTGTCTGTCTATCTCTCTCCCCCTCTCTCCCCCCCTCCCTCCGACCTGTTTGTCTCTATCTCTCTCCCCCTCTCTCCCCCTCTCTCTCCGACCTGTTTGTCTGTCTATCTCTCTCCCCCTCTCTCCCCCCTCTCTCTCTCCGACCTGTTTGTCTGTCTATCTCTCTCCCCCTCTCTCCCCCCCTCTCTCTCTCTCCGACCTGTTTGTCTGTCTATCTCTCTCCCCCTCTCTCCCCCTCTCTCTCTCTCCGACCTGTTTGTCTGTCTATCTCTCTCCCCCTCTCCCCCCTCTCTGTCAGGCTGATCCAGGAAGAGAAGGAGAGTACAGAGTTGCGGGCGGAGGAGATCGAGAGCAGGGTTAGCAGTGTGGCTCTGGACGGTTCCCCCATCCCACCCTCCTCCCTGGGGAGGGACAGTATGGGACGCGGCTTCATCCCTCAATCCCTCACCTCCTCCACCCTGGCCTCCCCTTCTCCCCCCAGTTCTGGGGTCTCCACCCCTCGCCTGTCCCACTCCCCTCACCGCGAGACAGATAGACAGGTACAGCTGCTCTGTCTGTGTGTGGGTGTGTTGGGAATGTGTGAGTCTTTGTGTGTGTGTCAGTGGAGGCTGCTAAGGGGAGGACGGCTCATAATAATGTCTGGAACAGAGTGAATGAAATGGCATTAAACAAGCACATTTTTGAGAACATATTTACAGGATTTCACTTTTTAATGTGTTTAGTATTGCTTACTAGGTGTTGTCTAATAAATGCTGTAACTACTTCCTCTTCAATTCAGGGTTTATTGGAAAAAGCTGTTCAAAAGAGGACATTGTATTATCATTTCTTTGTACTCCCTGACGAAGGCCAGTTTTTAAACTTTGTTTCCATTGAACATGCCATACAAATAAAGGCATTTTAATGAATTATATGAAGAGTGTCTTGGTCCTCCTTTTTGATAACCCATTTACCCCTTTTACCAAAGAGCACCTTCTGTCTACCAAAATCTACTATTGTGTACCTGTACCCTTCCTCCTTTTTCTACATGGAAACCATGCTTGGAAGTATTTGATATCATTCCACTAATTCCACTCCAGCCATTACCACAAGCTCATCCTCCCCAATTAAGGGGTCACCAACCTCCTGTGGTGTGTGTACATGCGTGCGTACAGTATACATACTGTATAACGCCCCTAAATGTGTTCCAACTTTACCCTCCAGAACAACAAAGAGGATGATCGGTCCCTTGCCCTTCTTGACTCCACCCCTCCACCCACCCCCCGAGCGCTGCGACTTGACAGGATGACCCTCACCCACCCAGGGGCCATGATGGACGACCCCAGGGAATTCCGCAGGTATGACAGCCAATCATCATCGAGGAAACCCTGTAGTGCTCATATGATTCGGTCCTTCCCTGTTTCTCTTATTCCATCTGTCTCTTCTGTCTCTTAGTCTGTCAGCAGATGGCAGCAGTTCCAACAGCAGTCAGGACTCTCTCCACAAAGCCAGTAAAAGAAAAGCATCAAGTCTTCCATTGGCCGCCTTTTTGGGAAGAAGGAAAAGGGAAGGATGGGCCCGGCTGGGCGAGAGTCTGCCTCTCTGGGTGAGAGAGAATTTAAATTATACTCGAAAGCGACATAGTCCATGACTTTAAATGTGTTTCAACTGCAACAGGTCAAAGTCCACCTGGTGTTGACACCGATATTTGTAGTCTTTGTAACCCATGACCCCTGTGTCTCTCAGCCTCTACGCCTTCTGAGGACCTGGGTACTGGGGATTCTATGGGACTGACCAAGGGAAGCATGACAGGAACTGTTGACAACCGCCGCAGCAAAAGGAAGTGGGTCTCAGGGAATATCACCCTCCGATTCATTTCTCTCCTGAAGTCATTTCTCTTTCCACTCTCTGTTCCACTGCTTTTCTTCCACTCTTTCAGAAAGCACTTTTCGTTTTATGCTTATTCAACCTCTGTTTCCCCCGGTCTCTCTCTCCCAGACATGAGCTGCTGGAGGAGGCGTGTCGTCAGGGTCTTCCCTTTGCATCCTGGGATGGACCCACTGTGGTCTCCTGGCTAGAGGTAATCATAGATGTTTGATAGATAGATGGGAAACCTTTATAGCCATATAAACCCTCACGATCACTACATTCTAGCCAATCTGTTTCTAGCTCACCTCTTTCCCTCTCTACTCCAGCTGTGGGTGGGAATGCCAGCATGGTACGTGGCAGCCTGTCGTGCCAACGTGAAGAGTGGCGCCATCATGGCCAACCTGTCTGACACAGAGATCCAGAGGGAGATTGGCATCAGTAACCCCCTACACCGCCTCAAACTGAGACTGGCCATCCAGGAGATGGTGTCCCTCACCAGCCCATCTGCCCCGGCCAGCAATCGCTCTGTTAGTAGTCTCACTAGTACACACTCACAGAACACAAACCATGTAGACACAATTATAGGGGTACACATGATACTATATTGATATACACACATATACGTACAGGTAACTGCCAAAATAAAGGAAGCACCAACATAAAGTGTCTTAATAGGGTGTTGGGCCACAACGAGCCACCAGAACAGCTTCAATGTGCCTTGACACAGTCTACAAGTGTCTGGAACTCTATTGGAGAGATGTGACACCATTCTTCTATGAGAAATTCCATTATTTGGTGTTTTGTTGATGGTGGTGGAAAATGCTGTTTCAGGCACCACTCCAGAATCTTCCATATGTGTTCAATTGAGTTGAGATCTGGTGACTGAGACGGCCATGGCATATGGTTTACATCGTTTTCATGCTCATCAAACTATTTAGTGATCACTCGTGCCCGGTGGATGGGTGCATTGTCATCCTATGGGGGGGCGGCATAGCAATGGTAGCCAAAATAATGGCCTGCCCAACATTTTTATACATGACCCTAAGCATGATGGGATGGTGATTGCTTAATTAACTCAGGAACCACACCTGTGTGGTAGCACCTGCTTTCAATATACTTTGTGTCCCTCATTTACTGAAGTACAGTAGTTCCATTATTTTGTCAGTTACCTGTATATGCACATTTACATTATGTGTAGAGATTAACATAAAAATGTTACATGCATTCACAGCAGACTCATCAACACACACACAATTGAGTTTTTCTGACGATCATGTTTTCTTTCTCTCCTGTCTTGTGACCACAGTCGACCAGTAACGTGTGGATGACCCATGCTGAGATGGAGTCGTTAAACGCAGCCACCAAACCGGTAAGTATGTCCTGTTATGTTAATGTCTCAACATTCTCTAGACATTTAACACTGACGTTCATCTAACATTGACGTATATCAAAGGAGGTTGGTGGCACCTTAATTGAGGAGGACGGGCTCATAGTAATGGCTGGAAAGGAATGAGTGGAATGGTATCGAACACATCATGTTTCCATGTGTTTGATACCATTCCATTCACTCCATTCCAGACATTATTATGAGACGTCCTCCCCTCAGCAGCCTCCTGTGATCTACAGTGCAATCGGAAAGTATTCAGACCCCTTCACTTTTTCCACATTTTGTTAAATTACAACCTTATTCTAAAATGGATTAAATTATTATTTTCCTCATCAATCTACACACAATACCCCATAATGGCAATCAAAAACAAGCTATTAGAAATGTTTGTAAATGTATTAAAAATAAAAAACTGAAATACCTTATTTACATAAATAAGTATTCAGACCCTTTGCTATGACACTTGAAATTGAGCTCAGGTGCATCCTGTTTCCATTGATCATCCTTGAGATGTTTCTACAACTTGATTGGAGTCCACCTGTGGTAAATTTAAATTAATTGGACATGATTTGGAAAGGCACACCTGTCTATATAAGGTCCCACATTTGACAGTGCATGTCAGAGCAAAAACCAAGCCATGAGGTCGAAGGAATTGTCTGTAGAGCTCCGAGACAGGATTGTGTCGAGGCACAGATCTGGGGAAGGGTACCAAAACATTTCTGCAGCATTGAAGGTCCCCAAGACCACAGTGGCCTCCATCATTATTAAATGGAAGAAGTTTGGAACTACCAAGACTCTTCCTAGAGTTGGCTGCCCGGCCAAACTGAGCAATGGTCACTCTGACAGAGCTCCAGAGTTCCTCTGTGGAGATGGCTGCCCTTCCAGAAGGGCAGCCATCTCTGCAGCACTCCACCAATCAGGCCTTTATGGTAGAGTGGCCAGACGGAAGCCACTCCTCAGTAAAATGCACATGACAGCCTGCTTGGTGTTTGCCAAAAGGCACCTAAAGGACTTTCAGACCAGGAGAAACAAGATTATCTGGTCTGATGAAACCAAGATTGAACTCTTTGGCCTGAATGCCAAGCATCACGTCTAGAAGAAACCTGGCACCATCCCTACTGTGAAGCATGGTGGTGGCAGCATCATGCTGTGGGGATGTTTTTCAGCAGCAGGGACTGTGAGACTAGTCAGGATCGAGGGAAAGATGAACAGAGCAAAGTACAGAGAGATCCTTGATGAAGACCTGCACCAGAGCGTTCAGGACATCAGACTGGGGTGAAGGTTCACCTTTTAACAGGATAACAACCCTAAGCACACAGCCAAGACAATGCAGGAGTGGCTTCGGGACAAGTCTCTGAATGTCTTTGAGTGGCCCAGCCAGAGAAGAATGTGAGAAACTCCCCAAATACAGGTGTGCCAAGCTTGTTGCGTCATACCCATGACGACTTGAGGCTGTAATCGCTGCCAAAAGTGTCTGAATACTTATGTAAATGTCATATTTCAGTTTTTTATTTGTAATACATTTGCAAACATTTCTAAAAACCTGTTTTGATTTGTCATTATGGGGTACTGTGTGTAGATTGATGAGGAAAAAAAAACATTTTAATACATTTTAGAATAACTCTGTAACATAACAAAATGTGGAAAATGTCAAGGGGTCTGACTACTTTCCGAATGCACTGTAAATATATATTGCTCTACAGTTATAACTTATACTGCTCAGTTAGGAGTTAAACTCTTTCTCTCTCTCCCTCTGACTCTCCCTCTCTCTCTCTCTCTCTTTTTCTGAGTTTGTGGGACTACTAGGTCTTGGTGTTGAGCATCTTCTTCTCTCCCTCTAGTTTCTGTTTCAGTGTAAACTGCTTCCATACTAATGACCCGTTCACTAAACTGCTTCACACTAATGACCCGTTCACTAACACACTGTTCCTCCCCTTTGTCTTCTCCTTCCTGTTTACTGTCTTCTCCCCTCCTCCCTCTGCTTTTCCTCCATCCATCTGTCTTGCCTGCTCCCCCTATCCTGCTCTGCCTTTGTTCTCTCGCTCTTTCTGCCCATGTCTCTCTCTCTCCTGTCCATCTGCTGCATCTAAGGAGCTGAAAGAGATTAGCTGGGATCAGGTAAGGAATGGAAGCACTGTATTAAATGGCATCAACATATAACACACTAATTACACTATTGTATGTGGCCATTGAAAAACAAATCATTCATACAGAAAAGTACTATAAGTAATAATCAAACTACAACTGAAACAAATGAGACACTAGTGAAGGAGTCCTCTTCTGCATCTCAGATCCTGGCCTATGGGGATATGAACCATGAGTGGGTGGGTAATGACTGGCTGCCCAGCCTGGGTCTGCCCCAGTACCGCTCCTACTTCATGGAGTCCCTGGTGGACGCCCGCATGCTGGACCACCTGACCAAGAAGGAGCTGAGGGGACAGCTCAAAATGGTGGACAGCTTCCATAGGTACGTATGGCCTGCTCTCGTCTATCTGTCTCTCGCTCTTTCTCTTTCTGTTGCTGTTGTTAACCTCGGCACCTGGGTGGGGAGGCGTTTTTCTGCCTCGAGGGGGTGGTGAAAAGCAAATAGACAAAATTCCAGTTTCTGCAAATGAACAATGAATTGTTCTTCTGCAACTGTTTCCCACTCCCACTTCACTCATGGCCTTTCCTTTTCTCTCCGTCATTCTTTCTCTCCCTCTGTTGACACGCTAGCTCTCTCTCTGGTGTGTGAGTGTGTGTGTTTCGTGGCATGGGAAACATGCAGTTGTTAAAGGATATGTTGAAAGATTTCCTGCTGTTGTGACACTCTCACTCTGCAGGTGTGTCTCCAGGCCTTCTCTGGGTCAAAGACACCGGAGTGCTCTATAATACTTTCTCTGAGTACAGGTGAGAGTCAGTCGCCATGCCCTCTATTAACCGCCTGACCTCTTGACCTCTCTTGACCTTTCTCAGGGTTAGTTTGCATTATGGCATAATGTGTCTGAAGCGCTTGAACTACGACCGCAAAGAGCTAGAGAGGAGGAGAGAAGACAGCCAGCACCAGAACAAAGGTGTGTTCTTCCTCTCTGACATTAAATCCTTTGTTCCAATTTAGTGCTTCTCATCCATCCATCCATCCAACCAATCCTCCATTCAGTAACAATCAAAGCCTCGATTGATGGTTAGTAGAAGGTGTTTCACTGCTTGGCTTGAGCAAAAGTCTGCACCCACATTGGCCCTGTCAGTGTAAGATCCAGTCATCCTGTGGGTTTCTTTGAGTGAGAATCAGGTGTTCTGATATTTTCTGACAGATGTCTTCGTCCCACTACCCCTCTGCGTAGATGTGATGGTGTGGTCCAACGAGCGTGTGATGTGCTGGGTGCAGAACATCGGGCTGAAGGAGTATGCTGACAACCTGACAGAGAGCGGGGTCCATGGGGCCCTCCTGGCTCTGGACGACACCTTCGACTACACAGACTTGGCCCTGCTGCTGCAGATACCTAATCAGAACACACAGGTACACCCATCTAACCAATCAGAACACACAGGCATGCACAAGCCTCACCCCACCCACTAATCAGAAGTGATTAAATGCCTTCCCCTGCTCAGATGTTGCATGCAACAACCAATGGTTGTCTGCCACGTCATCGACTGTGTCTTCGGGACCAGATTGCTATAACATAGTAACAGTGTCCCCAGGCTAACTGCTGGCTGGTGGATGACAGTTGTATCTCAGTAACATCGTCCCCAGTGGCTGGTAACAGCTGTATCTGACTGGTGGATGACAGTTGTATCTCAGTAACATCGTCCCCAGGCTAACTGCTGGCTGGTGGATGACAGTTGTATCTCAGTAACATCGTCCCCAGTGGCTGGTAGATGACAGCTGTATCTGTAACTGGCTGGTGGATGACAGTTGTATCTCAGTAACAGCGTCCCCCTAACAGGGCTGGATGACAGTTGTATCTCAGTAACATCGTCCCCAGTGGCTGGTAGATGACAGTTGTATCTCAGTAACATCGTCCCCAGCTGGCTGGTAGATGACAGCCCCAGGCTGTGGTGGTCTGACAGCTGTAACAGCGTCCCCAGGCTAACAGCTGTGTAACAGCGTCCCCAGTGGCTGGTGGATGACAGCTGTATCTCAGTAACAGCGTCCCCAGTGGCTGGTGGATGACAGCTGTATCTCAGTAACAGTGTCCCCAGTGGCTGGTGGATGACAGTGTCCCCAGTGGCTGGTGGATGACAGCTGTATCTCAGTAACAGCGTCCCCAGTGGCTGGTGGATGACAGCTGTATCTCAGTAACAGCGTCCCCAGTGGCTGGTGGATGACAGCTGTATCTCAGTAACAGCGTCCCCAGTGGCTGGTGGATGACAGCTGTATCTCAGTAACAGCGTCCCCAGTGGCTGGTGTGGCTGGTGGATGACAGCTGTATCTCAGTAACATCGTCCCCAGTGGCTGGTGGATGAAAGCTGTATCTCAGTGGCTGGTGGATGACAGCTGTATCTCAGTAACAGCGTCCCCAGTGGCTGGTGGATGACAGCTGTATCTCAGTAACAGCGTCCCAGTGGCTGGTGGATGACAGCTGTATCTCAGTAACAGCGTCCCCAGTGGCTGGTGGATGACAGCTGTATCTCAGTAACAGCGTCCCCAGTGGCTGGTGGATGACAGCTGTATCTCAGTAACAGCGTCCCCAGTGGCTGGTGGATGACAGTTGTATCTCAGTAACATCGTCCCCAGGCTAACAGCTGGCTGGTGGATGACAGTTGTATCTCAGTAACATCGTCCCCAGTGGCTGGTAGATGACAGCTGTATCTCAGTAACAGCGTCCCCAGTGGCTGGTGGATGACAGCTGTATCTCAGTAACAGCGTCCCCAGTGGCTGGTGGATGACAGCTGTATCTCAGTAACATCGTCCCCAGTGGCTGGTGGATGACAGCTGTATCTCAGTAACATCGTCCCCAGGCTAACTGCTGGCTGGTAGATGACAGCTGTATCTCAGTAACAGTGTCCCCAGTGTCTGGTGGATGACAGGCAGTAACAGTGTCCCCAGGCTGGTGGATGACAGCTTGTATCTCAGTAACATCGTCCCCAGTGGCTGGTAGATGACAGTTGTATCTCAGTAACAGTGGCTGTCCCCAGTGGCTGGTAGATGACAGTTGTATCTCAGTAACATCGTCCCCAGTGGCTGGTGGATGACAGCTGTATCTCAGTAACAGCGTCCCCAGTGGCTGGTGGATGACAGTTGTATCTCAGTAACAGTGTCCCCAGGCTAACAGCTGGCTGGTGGATGACGGCTGTATCTGTAACATCTGGCTGGTAATGACAGCTGTCCCCAGTGGCTGGTGGATGACAGCTGTATCTCAGTAACAGCGTCCCCAGTGGCTGGTGGATGACAGCTGTATCTCAGTAACAGCGTCCCCAGTGGCTGGTGGATGACAGTTGTATCTCAGTAACAGCGTCCCCAGGCTAACAGCTGGCTGGTAGATGACAGCTGTATCTCAGTAACAGCGTCCCCAGTGGCTGGTGGATGACAGCTGTATCTCAGTAACATCGTCCCCAGTGGCTGGTGGATGACAGCTGTATCTCAGTAACAGCGTCCCCAGTGGCTGGTGGATGACAGGTATCTCAGTAACAGTGGCTGGTGGATGACAGCTGTATCTCAGTAACAGCGTCCCCAGTGGCTGGTGGATGACAGCTGTATCTCAGTAACAGCGTCCCCAGTGGCTGGTGGATGACAGCTGTATCTCAGTAACAGCGTCCCCAGTGGCTGGTGGATGACAGCTGTATCTCAGTAACATCGTCCCCAGTGGCTGGTGGATGACAGCTGTATCTCAGTAACAGCGTCCCCAGTGGCTGGTGGATGACAGCTGTATCTCAGTAACAGCGTCCCCAGTGGCTGGTGGATGACAGCTGTATCTCAGTAACAGCGTCCCCAGTGGCTGGTGGATGACAGCTGTATCTCAGTAACAGCGTCCCCAGTGGCTGGTGGATGACAGCTGTATCTCAGTAACAGCGTCCCCAGGCTAACAGCTGGCTGGTAGATGACAGTGTATCTCAGTAACAGCGTCCCCAGTGGCTGGTGGATGACAGCTGTATCTCAGTAACAGCGTCCCCAGTGGCTGGTGGATGACAGCTGTATCTCAGTAACAGTGTCCCCAGTGGCTGGTGGATGACAGCTGTATCTCAGTAACAGCGTCCCCAGTGGCTGGTGGATGACAGCTGTATCTCAGTAACAGCGTCCCCAGGCTAACTGCTGGCTGGTAGATGACAGCTGTATCTCAGTAACAGCGTCCCCAGGCTAACTGCTGGCTGGTGGATGACAGCTGTATCTCAGTAACAGCGTCCCCAGTGGCTGGTGGATGACAGCTGTATCTCAGTAACAGCGTCCCCAGGCTAACTGCTGGCTGGTGGATGACAGTTGTATCTCAGTAACATCGTCCAGTGGCTGGTAGATGACAGCTGTATCTCAGTAACATCGTCCCCAGTGGCTGGTGGATGACAGCTGTATCTCAGTAACAGCGTCCCCAGGCTAACTGCTGGCTGGTGGATGACAGTTGTATCTCAGTAACATCGTCCCCAGTGGCTGGTAGATGACAGGTGTATCTCAGTAACATCGTCCCCAGTGGCTGGTAGATGACAGTTGTATCTCAGTAACATCGTCCCCAGTGGCTGGTAGATGACAGTTGTATCTCAGTAACATCGTCCCCAGTGGCTGGTAGATGACAGGTGTATCTCAGTAACATCGTCCCCAGGCTAACTGCTGGCTGGTAGATGACAGTTGTATCTCAGTAACAGCGTCCCCAGTGGCTGGTGGATGACAGCTGTATCTCAGTAACAGTGTCCCCAGTGGCTGGTATATGACAGCTGTATCACAGTAACATCGTCCCCAGTGTCTGGTGGATGACAGTTGTATCTCAGTAACAGTGTCCCCAGTGGCTGGTATATGACAGCTGTATCTCAGTAACATCGTCCCCAGTGGCTGGTGGATGACAGCTGTATCTCAGTAACAGCGTCCCCAGGCTAACTGCTGGCTGGTAGATGACAGCTGTATCTCAGTAACAGCGTCCCCAGGCTAACTGCTGGCTGGTGGATGACAGCTGTATCTCAGTAACAGCGTCCCCAGGCTAACAGCTGGCTGGTAGATGACAGCTGTATCTCAGTAACAGTGTCCCCAGTGGCTGGTGGATGACAGCTGTATCTCAGTAACATCGTCCCCAGGCTAACTGCTGGCTGGTAGATGACAGCTGTATCACAGTAACATCGTCCCCAGTGTCTGGTGGATGACAGTTGTATCTCAGTCACAGTGTCCCCAGGCTAACTGCTGGCTGGTGGATGACAGCTGTATCTCAGTAACAGCGTCCCCAGTGGCTGGTGGATGACAGCTGTATCTCAGTAACAGCGTCCCCAGTGGCTGGTGGATGACAGCTGTATCTCAGTAACAGCGTCCCCAGTGGCTGGTGGATGACAGCTGTATCTCAGGTGGATGACAGCTGTATCTCAGTAACAGCGTCCCCCAGTGGCTGGTGGATGACAGCTGTATCTCAGTAACAGCGTCCCCAGTGGCTGGTGGATGACAGCTGTATCTCAGTAACATCGTCCCCAGTGGCTGGTGGATGACAGCTGTATCTCAGTAACAGCGGTGGCTGGTGGATGACAGCTGTATCTCAGTAACAGCGTCCCCAGTGGCTGGTGGATGACAGCTGTATCTCAGTAACAGCGTCCCCAGTGGCTGGTGGATGACAGCTGTATCTCAGTAACAGCGTCCCCAGTGGCTGGTGGATGACAGCTGTATCTCAGTAACAGTGTCCCCAGTGGCTGGTGGATGACAGCTGTATCTCAGTAACATCGTCCCCAGGCTAACTGCTGGCTGGTAGATGACAGCTGTATCACAGTAACATCGTCCCCAGTGTCTGGTGGATGACAGTTGTATCTCAGTAACAGCGTGTATGTATCTCAGTAACAGTGGCTGGTGGATGACAGCTGTATCTCAGTAACAGTCGTCCCCAGTAACTGGCTGGCTGGTAACAGCTCCCACAGCTGTATCTCAGTAACATCGTCCCCATGCTAACTGCTGGCTGGTGGATGACAGCTGTATCTCAGTAACAGCGTCCCCAGGCTAACAGCTGGCTGGTAGATGACAGTTGTATCTCAGTAACAGCGTCCCCAGTGGCTGGTAGATGACAGCTGTATCTCAGTAACAGCGTCCCCAGTGGCTGGTGGATGACAGTTGTATCTCAGTAACAGCGTCCCCAGTGGCTGGTGGATGACAGCTGTATCTGGTCCCCAGTGGCTGACAGTTGTATCTCAGTAACAGCGTCCCCAGACAGCTAACAGGGCTGGTGGATGACAGCTGTATCTCAGTAACAGCGTCCCCTGGTGGAGACAGCTGTATCTCAGCTGGCTGGTGGATGACAGCTATCTCAGTAACAGATGACAGTTGTATCTCAGTAACAGTCCCCAGTGGCTGGTCCCCAGTGGCTGGTAGATGATGACAGCTGTATCTCAGTAACAGCGTCCCCAGTGGCTGGTGGATGACAGCTGTATCTCAGTAACAGTGTCCCCAGTGGCTGGTAGTGGCTGGTGGATGACAGTTGTATCTCAGTAACATCTCCCCAGTGGCTGGTGATGACAGCTGTATCTCAGTCAGTAAGTGGCTGGTGGATGACGTATCTCAGTAACAGCGTCCCAGGCCAGTGGCTGGTAGATGACAGTTGTATCTCAGTAACAGCGTCCCCAGTGGCTGGTAGATGACAGCTGTATCTCAGTAACAGTCCCCAGGCTAACTGGCTGGTGGATGACAGCTGTATCTCAGTAACATCTCCCCAGTAACAGTGATGACAGCTGTATCTCAGTAACATCGTCCCCAGTGGCTGGTGGAGATGACAGCTGTATCTCAGTAACAGCCCCCAGTGGCTGGGCTGGTGGATGACAGTTGTATCTCAGTAACATCGTCCCCAGTGGCTGGTAGATGACAGGTGTATCTCAGTAACATCGTCCCCAGTGGCTGGTAGATGACAGCTGTATCTCAGTAACAGCGTCCCCAGTGGCTGGTGGATGACAGCTGGTAACTGGTGGCTGGTAGATGACAGCTGTATCTCAGTAACATCGTCCCCAGGCTAACTGCTGGCTGGTAGATGACAGTTGTATCTCAGTAACAGCGTCCCCAGTGGCTGGTGGATGACAGCTGTATCTCAGTAACAGTGTCCCCAGTGGCTGGTATATGACAGCTGTATCACAGTAACATCGTCCCCAGTGTCTGGTGGATGACAGTTGTATCTCAGTAACAGTGTCCCCAGTGGCTGGTATATGACAGCTGTATCTCAGTAACATCGTCCCCAGTGGCTGGTGGATGACAGCTGTATCTCAGTAACAGCGTCCCCAGGCTAACTGCTGGCTGGTAGATGACAGCTGTATCTCAGTAACATCGTCCCCTGGCTAACTGCTGGCTGGTAGATGACAGCTGTATCTCAGTAACAGCGTCCCCAGGCTAACAGCTGGCTGGTAGATGACAGTTGTATCTCAGTAACAGTGTCCCCAGTGGCTGGTAGATGACAGCTGTATCTCAGTAACATCGTCCCCAGTGGCTGGTGGATGACAGCTGTATCTCAGTAACAGTGTCCCCAGGCTAACTGCTGGCTGGTGGATGACAGTTGTATCTCAGTAACAGCGTCCCCAGTGGCTGGTGGATGACAGCTGTATCTCAGTAACAGCGTCCCCTGGTGGATGACTGGGCTGGATGACAGCTGTATCTCAGTAACAGCGTCCCCAGTGGCTGGTGGATGACAGCTGTATCTCAGTCAGCAGTGGCTGGTGGATGACAGCTGTATCTCAGTAACAGCGTCCCAGTGGCTGGTGGATGACAGCTGTATCTCAGTAACAGCGTCCCCAGTGGCTGGTGGATGACAGCTGTAACAGTAACAGTCCCCAGTGGCTGGTGGATGACAGCTGTATCTCAGTAACAGCGTCCCCAGGCTGGTGGATGACAGCTGTATCTCAGTAACAGCTGGCTGGTGGATGACAGCTGTATCTCAGTAACATCGTCCCCAGTGGCTGGTGGATGACAGCTGTATCTCAGTAACAGTGTCCCCAGGCTGGCTGGCTGGTGGATGACAGCTGTATCTCAGTAACAGCGTCCCGTCCCCTGGCTGGTGATGACAGCTAACTGCTGGCTGGTGGATGACAGCTGTATCTCAGTAACAGCGTCCCCAGTGCTATGACAGCTGGCTGGTCCCCAGGCTAGATGACAGTGGCTGTATCTCAGTAACAGCGTCCCCAGGCTAACAGCTGGCTGGTGGATGACAGTTGTATCTCAGTAACAGCGTCCCCATGGCTAACAGCTGGCTGGTAGATGACAGTTGTATCTCAGTAACAGCGTCCCCAGGCTAGATGACAGTTGTATCTCAGTAACAGCGGTAACAGCTGGCTGGTAGATGACAGTTGTATCTCAGTAACAGCGTCCCCAGGCTAACAGCTGGCTGGTAGATGACAGTTGTATCTCAGTAACAGCGCTGGCTGGTAGATGACAGGCTAAACAGCTGGCTGGGTAGATGACAGTTGTATCTCAGTAACAGTGTCCCCAGTGGCTGGTGGATGACAGCTGTATCTCAGTAACAGCGTCCCCAGTGGCTGGTGGATGACAGCTGTATCTCAGTAACAGTGTCCCCAGTGGCTGGTAACATCTGTAACAGCTGGCTGGTGGATGACAGCTGTATCTCAGTAACATCTGTCCCTCAGTAACAGCGGCTGGTAGATGACAGGTGTATCTCAGTAACATCGTCCCCAGTGGCTGGTGGATGACAGTTGTATCTCAGTAACAGCGTCCCCAGTGGCTGGTGATGACAGCTGTATCTCAGTAACAGCGTCCCCTGGTGGATGAGCTGTATCTCAGTAACAGCGTCCCCAGGCTGGGCTGGTGGATGACAGTGTATCTCAGTAACATCGTCCCCAGTGGCTGGTGATGACAGGTGTATCTCAGTAACATCGTCCCCAGTGGCTGGTAGATGACAGCTGTATCTCAGTAACATCGTCCCCAGTGGCTGGTGGATGACAGCTGTATCTCAGTAACATGGCGTCCCCAGTGGCTGGGATGAGATGACAGGTGTATCTCAGTAACATCGTCCCCAGTGGCTGGCTGGTAGATGACAGTTGTATCTCAGTAACAGCGTCCCCAGTGGCTGGTGGATGACAGCTGTATCTCAGTAACAGCGTCCCCAGTGGCTGGTAGATGACAGCTGTATCTCAGTAACATCGTCCCCAGTGGCTGGTGGATGACAGCTGTATCTCAGTAACAGTCCCCAGTGGCTGGTGGATGACCCTCAGTGGCTGGCTGGTGGATGACTGACAGCTGTATCTCAGTGACAGCTGTATCTCAGTAACAGCCCAGTGGCTGGTGGATGACAGCTGTATCTCAGTAACAGCGTCCCCAGGCTAACTGCTGGCTGGTGGATGACAGCTGTATCTCAGTAACAGCGTCCCCAGGCTATGACAGCTGTATCTCAGTGGCTGGGCTGGTAGATGACAGCTGTATCTCAGTAACAGCGTCCCCAGGCTAACAGCTGGCTGGTAGATGACAGTTGTATCTCAGTAACAGTGTCCCCAGTGGCTGGTAGATGACAGCTGTATCTCAGTAACATCGTCCCCAGTGGCTGGTGGATGACAGCTGTATCTCAGTAACAGTGTCCCCAGGCTAACTGCTGGCTGGTGGATGACAGTTGTATCTCAGTAACATCGTCCCCAGTGGCTGGTAGATGACAGGTGTATCTCAGTAACAGCGTCCCCAGTGGCTGGTAGATGACAGCTGTATCTCAGTAACAGCGTCCCCAGTGGCTGGTGGATGACAGCTGTATCTCAGTAACAGCGTCCCCAGTGGCTGGTGGATGACAGCTGTATCTCAGTAACAGCGTCCCCAGTGGCTGGTGGATGACAGCTGTATCTCAGTAACAGCGTTCCCAGTGGCTGGTGGATGACAGCTGTATCTCAGTAACAGCGTCCCCAGTGGCTGGTGGATGACAGCTGTATCTCAGTAACAGCGTCCCCAGTGGCTGGCTGGATGATGACAGCTGTATCTCAGTAACAGCGTCCCCAGTGGCTGGTGGATGACAGCTGTATCTCAGTAACAGCGTCCCCAGTGGCTGGTGGATGACAGCTGTATCTCAGTAACAGTGTCCCCAGTGGCTGGTGGATGACAGCTGTATCTCAGTAACATCGTCCCCAGGCTGGTAATGACAGTGCTGGCTGGTGGCTGGTGGATGACAGCTGTATCTCAGTAACAGCTCCCCAGTGGCTGGTGGATGACAGTTGTATCTCAGTAACAGCGTCCCCAGTGCTGGCTGGTGGATGACAGCTGTATCTCAGTAACAGCGTCCCCAGTGGCTGGTGGATGACAGCTGTATCTCAGTAACAGCGTCCCCAGGGCTGGTGGTGGATGACAGTTGTATCTGGCTGGTGGATGACAGTTGTATCTCAGTAACAGCGTCCCCAGTGGCTGGTAGATGACAGGTGTATCTCAGTAACATCGTCCCCAGTGGCTGGTAGATGACAGTTGTATCTCAGTAACATGACAGTCCCCAGTGGCTGGTAGATGACAGTTGTATCTCAGTAACATCGTCCCCTGGCTGGTGGATGACAGTGTGGCTGGTGGTAGATGACAGCTGTATCTCAGTAACAGCGTCCCCAGGCTAACTGCTGGCTGGTAGATGACAGTTGTATCTCAGTAACAGCGTATCTCCCCAGTGGCTGGTGGATGACAGCCAGTGGCTCTCAGTAACAGTCCCCAGTGGCCCCAGTGGCTGGTAACAGATGACAGCTGGCTATGACAGTTGTATCTCAGTAACAGTCTCAGTAACATGTCCCCAGTGTCTGGTGGATGACAGTTGTATCTCAGTAACAGTGTCCCCAGTGGCTGGTGGATGACAGCTGTATCTCAGTAACAGCGTCCCCAGTGGCTGGTGGATGACAGCTGTATCTCAGTAACATCGTCCCCAGGCTAACTGCTGGCTGGTAGATGACAGCTGTATCTCAGTAACATCGTCCCCAGGCTAGCTGCTGGCTGGTAGATGACAGCTGGTAGATGTATCTCAGTAACAGCGTCCCCAGGCTAACAGCTGGCTGGTAGATGACAGTTGTATCTCAGTAACAGTGTCCCCAGGCTAACAGCTGGCTGGTAGATGACAGTGTATCTCAGTAACAGCGTCCCCAGCTGGCTGGTAGATGACAGCTGTATCTCAGTAACAGCGTCCCCAGGCTAACAGCTGGCTGGTGGATGACAGATGACAGTGTATCTCAGTAACAGCGTCCCCAGGCTAACAGCTGGCTGGTAGATGACAGTTGTATCTCAGTAACAGCGTCCCCAGGGCTGGTAGATGACAGCTGGCTGGTAGATGGCTGGTAGATGACAGTTGTATCTCAGTAACAGCGTCCCCAGGCTAACAGCTGGCTGGATGACAGCTGTATCTCAGTAACAGCGTCCCCAGGCTGGCTGGATGACAGCTGTATGACAGCTGTGGTGGATCTCAGTAACAGCGTCCCCAGTGGCTGGTGGATGACTGGTGGATGACAGTTGTATCTCAGTAACAGCGTCCCCAGTGGCTGGTGGATGACAGTTGTATCTCAGTAACATCGTCCCCTGGTGGATGACAGTGTATCTCAGTAACAGCTGTCCCCAGTGGCTGGTGGATGACAGCTGTATCTCAGTAACAGCGTCCCCAGGCTAACAGTGGCTGGTAGATGACAGTTGTATCTCAGTAACAGCGTCCCCAGGCTAACAGCTGGTAACTGGTGGTGGATGACAGTTGTATCTCAGTAACAGTCCCCAGTGGCTGGTGGATGACAGCCTCAGTAACAGTGGCTGGTGGATGACAGCTGTATCTCAGTACAGCGTCCCCAGGCTAACAGCTGGCTGGTAGATGACAGTTGTATCTCAGTAACAGCGTCCCCAGGTATCTCAGTAACAGCTGGCTGGTAGATGACAGTTGTATCTCAGTAACAGCGTCCCCAGGCTAACAGCTGGCTGGTAGATGACAGTTGTATCTCAGTAACAGCGTCCCCAGGCTAACAGCTGGCTGGTGGTGATGACAGTTGTATCTCAGTAACAGCGTCCCCAGGCTAACAGCTGGCTGGTAGATGACAGTTGTATCTCAGTAACAGCGTCCCCAGTAACAGCTGGCTGGTGGATGACAGTTGTATCTCAGTAACAGCGTCCCCCCCAGGCTAACAGCTGGCTGGTGGATGACAGTTGTATCTCAGTAACAGCGTCCCCAGGCTAACAGCTGGCTGGTGGATGACAGTTGTATCTCAGTAACAGCGTCCCCAGTAACAGCTGGCTGGTAGATGACAGTTGTATCTCAGTAACAGTGTCCCCAGGGCTGGTGATGACAGCTGTAACATCGCCCCAGTGGCTGGTGGATGACAGTTGTATCTCAGTAACAGCGTCCCCAGTGGCTGGTAGATGACAGTTGTATCTCAGTAACAGCGTCCCCAGGCTGGTGGATGACAGCTGGCTGGTGGCTGGATGACAGTTGTATCTCAGTAACATCGTCCCCATCTCAGTAACAGCGTCCCCAACTGCTGGCTGGTGGATGACAGTTGTATCTCAGTAACAGCGTCCCCAGGCTAACAGTGGCTGGTAGATGACAGGTATCTCAGTAACAGCTGGCCAGGGCTAACAGCTGGCTGGTAGATGACAGTTGTATCTCAGTAACAGCGTCCCCAGGCTGGTGGATGACAGCTGGCTGGTGAATGACAGTTGTATCTCAGTAACATCGTACCCATGCTGGCTGGTGGATGACAGTTGTATCTCAGTAACAGCTTCACCAGTAGCTGGTAGATGACAGTTGTATCTCAGTAACAGCGTCCCCAGGCTAACAGCTGGCTGGTAGATGACAGTTGTATCTCAGTAACAGCGTCCCCAGGCTAACAGCTGGCTGGTAGATGACAGTTGTATCTCAGTAACAGCGTCCCCAGGCTAACAGCTGGCTGGTAGATGACAGTTGTATCTCAGTAACAGCGTCCCCAGGCTAACAGCTGGCTGGTAGATGACAGTTGTATCTCAGTAACAGCGTCCCCAGGCTAACAGCTGGCTGGTGGATGACAGTTGTATCTCAGTAACAGCGTCCCCAGGCTAACAGCTGGCTGGTGGATGACAGTTGTATCTCAGTAACAGCGTCCCCAGGCTAACAGCTGGCTGGTGGATGACAGTTGTATCTCAGTAACAGCGTCCCCAGTGGCTGGTAGATGACAGTTGTATCTCAGTAACAGCGTCCCCAGGCTAACAGCTGGCTGGTAGATGACAGTTGTATCTCAGTAACAGCGTCCCCAGGCTAACAGCTGGCTGGTGGATGACAGTTGTATCTCAGTAACATCGTACCCATGCTGGCTGGTGGATGACAGTTGTATCTCAGTAACAGCGTCCCCAGGCTAACAGCTGGCTGGTAGATGACAGTTATATCTCAGTAACAGCGTCCCCAGGCTAACAGCTGGCTGGTAGATGGCAGTTGTATCTCAGTAACAGCGTCCCCAGGCTAACAGCTGGCTGGTAGATGACAGTTGTATCTCAGTAACAGCGTCCCCAGGCTAACAGCTGGCTGGTAGATGACAGTTGTATCTCAGTAACAGCGTCCCCAGGCTAACAGCTGGCTGGTAGATGACAGTTGTATCTCAGTAACAGCGTCCCCAGGCTAACAGCTGGCTGGTGGATGACAGTTGTATCTCAGTAACAGCGTCCCCAGGCTAACAGCTGGCTGGTGGATGACAGTTGTATCTCAGTAACAGCGTCCCCAGGCTAACAGCTGGCTGGTGGATGACAGTTGTATCTCAGTAACAGCGTCCCCAGGCTAACAGCTGGCTGGTAGATGACAGTTGTATCTCAGTAACAGCGTTCCCAGGCTAACAGCTGGCTGGTAGATGACAGTTGTATCTCAGTAACAGCGTCCCCAGGCTAACAGCTGGCTGGTGGATGACAGTTGTATCTCAGGCATGCAGGTGAAACTGATAGTAGTGTATATCAAATGAAGTGACTAGCCTGATTCTAATCTGTACTCCCTCCTCTCTCATGTCTCCTCTAGGCCAGACAACTCCTAGAGAAGGAATACAACTCCCTCATCTCTATGGGAACAGAGAGAAGACCAGATGAGGTATTAAAGAACACAGTACGCTTAGTTCAGAGACTATGTGAAGACTGCATTTTCCACCTCATACAAGTCATTCTTTCTAACTTGACAGTTTGACAATGTTGATAGACATAACCTTTTTTTATTTCTCTCTCTCCTCTCCCCTCCCCTTTTTTTCTCTCCCCATTTCCCCCCGTCTCTCTACACCCCCTCCATTAGGATGGGACTAAGACGTTCACCCGCTCCCCTTCCTGGAGGAAGATGTTCAGGGAGAAGGACCTTAGGGGGGTGACCTCGGACTCATCGGAGAACCTGCCTGCTAACTTCCGTGCCTCCGCCATCTCCACGCCCTCTGTGACCCTGAGAAAGGTTCAGAGTGACGGTGAGAAGGATGAACTCTCTCCCTAACCTCTGACCCTTCCCTTTGGCCACGCTCTCAGATCCCTATTTGTTCGGCTTCTTACACCTCCAGGGCTATTCTTCTATTATCACTCAGACAATTTATGACCCCTTAAAACCCTGGATAACACATATTTACTATGGGCTAGTCATACTGATTTATTCATTGAGAAAAACAACTGACTTTGTCTAGAAGCGGGTTGCATGTTACATTAGAGAAGAAGTGTAAGACCAGTGTCACATGTGAGTATGTTCAGATGTACCCCATTCATAGAAGCTTACTAACGATTGATGATAGTTTTTGCGATTGATGATAGTATTTTCTGTGTGGGGAAGTGTTGTTAAAAGCCCTGACGCTCGCTCTAAACGTCAACACGCATCGCTTGCGGTACAGTTTTGGAAACAAAAGATTAAATTACTCCACACATTTATAGGGTTCCCACACGGCCATATTTCCAATGTTACAGCGCTTGACAGAGAAGACTGAGTAGACTACCTGTGTGAATTAGAGAGAAGACTGAGTAGACTACCTGTGTGAATTAGAGAGAAGACTGAGTAGACTACCTGTGTGAATTAGAGAGAAGACTGAGTAGACTACCTGTGTGAATTAGAGAGAAGACTGAGTAGACTACCTGTGTGAATTAGAGAGAAGACTGAGTAGACTACCTGTGCTAATTAGAGAGAAGACTGAGTAGACTACCTGTGTGAATTAGAGAGAAGACTGAGTAGACTACCTGTGTGAATTAGAGAGAAGACTGAGTAGACTACCTGTGTGAATTAGAGAGAAGACTGAGTAGACTACCTGTGCTAATTAGAGAGAAGACTGAGTAGACTACCTGTGTGAATTAGAGAGAAGACTGAGTAGACTACCTGTGTGAATTAGAGAGAAGACTGAGTAGACTACCTGTGCTAATTAGAGAGAAGACTGAGTAGACTACCTGTGTGAATTAGAGAGAAGACTGAGTAGACTACCTGTGTGAATTAGAGAGAAGACTGAGTAGACTACCTGTGTGAATTAGAGAGAAGACTGAGTAGACTACCTGTGTGAATTAGAGAGAAGACTGAGTAGACTACCTGTGCTAATTAGAGAGAAGACTGAGTAGACTACCTGTGTGAATTAGAGAGAAGACTGAGTAGACTACCTGTGTGAATTAGAGAGAAGACTGAGTAGACTACCTGTGTGAATTAGAGAGAAGACTGAGTAGACTACCTGTGCTAATTAGCATTCTGCGTCTCAGAACAACTGTGTGTAAAAGGAAGACGGACGCCACAAACGTGTCACTGAAAGATACTGTCGGCTCAACTGTTTTAAAACCGGTTAAAATAGTCTACAGTAAGTGTATATTTTTCCTTTGTGAAATTATTTTGATGTGACATGAAAGTAGAGGTTGTTGTGTTTCTAAAATCTTATCACAATTGAGAGTCGAATCACGTTTAGATGAAGTATTTTGCCTATAAACAGAACATGTAAGGTCCTAGGACTATAAGGAGTAACATTAGGCTCCTTCAGTCCATTATTGGGCTTGTTCCAACACTGATGGCATTACCTTGGATATTCATGTGCAAAACCTCCAGTGGCTCGCTCCTACAGGACACAGCAGGTTCAGAGGGCAAGGCAACCACACATTCCCCCTCCCACAACTTTATAATAGTACATCATGGAAAAGTTCAATGCTATTTAGTTGTTATTTTGATGTTTCTCTCTCCTTCTCGCTTAGTGAACTCTGGGCCTCGCGGTGAGGTAGCCTCAGTCAGGACATACTCTTGCTGAAGGACACGGAGGTGAGAAGCCCTCAACCAACACATTAAACACATGTAGTAGCTAGTTAGAGTTCTCTCATGGTTGGATTTGCAATAAAACCTTCAGGCATGCCAGATAGCTTGCATGTGTGCATATTCAAGTGGTTTGACTTGTTTTCAAGCTATATTGTTTGTTGTGGTGCTGTGTTGTGAGCTTTGGTTATATCATTGTTTGTGGGTGAGGTCTTTAGCGGTGGGCTTGGTTCATTGGTTGGTGGGGATTTGGTTTGAGTGAAGTCAGGAGGACAGAGGTGTGCGTGAGAGTAATCCTGTGTTTCTCCTCAGGGCCATGGTGACTGGATCACGACTGGACTGCCCTCCTCTCATTCATTCACAGGAGGGGAGAGCAGCAGAGAAGCAATGAATATATACATTTATTAAATATAAATCTATTGGTCTGACCATTCTGCAATAACAGAGATAAAGAAGAAATGACAGAGATGGAGAAACAACAAAGGGAAAAGAACATGAAGAATGTATGAAATATTGACAGGATATATACTGTACGTACATGGATAGAGGGTAGGATGAGGCAGGATGACTGTTTTATCTCTCTCTTTGTTCTGTCTCAATATGTGATTGTGCGATGTGGAGTTGTGTGCTGAGGAGGAGGATACTGATATCCAATGTCACCCATTGTGGCTCTCTATCTGTTAGCTGTCAGGGGTTCTCCTAAGTTGGTTAGAGTGCTGCAGTAAAACCATGTCCCCATTCAGGCCGCCATCTTGGCTCCAGCCACATCAGAGCGGCAGCAAGCCGCTCCTCTACTCATGGTTTATCCATTGGCACCTTGAAAGCTGAGAGGCTCTAGTGTAATCTCTTTTGAATGGAATCTATTGTGGAGATCAAAGGCCGGGCCACAGCAGCTACGATACGATAGGGTGGGGGGCCACAGCAGCTACGATATGATAGGGTGGGGGCCACAGCAGCTACGATACGATAGGGTGGGGGGCCACAGCAGTGGGGATACGATAGGATTTGGGGGCCACAGCAGCGGGGATACGATGGGATTTGGGGGCCACAGCAGCGGGAATACGATGGGATTTGGGGGCCACAGCAGCGGGGATACGATGGGATTTGGGGGCCACAGCAGCGGGGATACGATGGGACGGGGGCCACAGCAGCGGGGATACGATGGGATTTGGGGGCCACAGCAGCGGGGATACGATGGGATTTGGGGGCCACAGCAGCGGGGATACGATGGGATTTGGGGGCCACAGCAGCGGGGATACGATGGGATTTGGGGCCACAGCAGTGGGGATACGATGGGATGGGGGGCCACAGCAGCGGGGATACGATAGGATTTGGGGGCCACAGCAGCGGGGATACGATGGGATTTGGGGGCCACAGCAGCGGGGATACGATAGGATTTGGGGGCCACAGCAGCGGGGATACGATGGGATGGGGGGCCACAGCAGCGGGGATACGATGGGATTTGGGGGCCACAGCAGCGGGAATACGATGGGATTTGGGGGCCACAGCAGCGGGGATACAATGGGATGGGGGGCACACAGCAGCAAGGATACGATGGGATGGAGGGGCCATACAGCTGTGATGTCATTTAGTCATTTGTAGGTATCCACTAAAGCCAGCTAAATTAGAGTGGGGGGACATGTTGTTGAAGCCAGGTTACATACTGCAGGTCTAGTACAAAGCCCAGGGTAATGGCTTTCTAGATGTGGTGGACTTTACAGCTCTCATCATCAGCTCAGGTTCATTGGGTGCCCCTGAAAGACGAGGGGAAAGATGGAGGTGTGACGAAGGCGAGATAAAACAGTCAAAGTGACCAGAAGAAAAGAGGATGGAGACGATTCATTTACTGCACGCAGCCATAACAGAAACCAAGAGAGGAAGGATGATAAGCAGATCCAGGAAGAGAGAAAAAGAGACTAATGGAAGTCAAGAAAAACCTTTAGCTTCTGTGTTACGATGCATGTCAAACAACCAAGATGACAATGAAGTCAACTTTGGGGGGTGAAGATGATACACATATATCTGTAGAAATCTAACCTACGAGGATGAAAGCCTGGGGAACAATTTGTAAAATGTGTGTATTTTTATTTTTATGTTTTTATGATAACTATATTTATTTTCGTTATGTATGTATGTATTGAATAATTGTATGTACATGTTCATTTAATACTTAATTCTTACTCATTTAATTTGACCTAATTTGAAAAGTAAATATGAAACATTAAAAATGGTCAATAAAATATGCTACTGTATGTGTACATTTTGAAAACAAATTGTGTTATGATTGGAAAAAAAATATGAATGACAAAGATGATAATACAAATTGAAAATAACACCTGCAAATGAAACAGTAATGAAGATTATAGTGATAAAAAGACTAAATAAAGTGGACTCGTGGTACAACACATCCCAATGTGTGTGTTCTCACTTTGTGTACCTGGGGTTGGCACGTGTGTAGACAACAGGAGAGTGTGTAAGGGGAGGAGAGGCAGTGGTTTGTGTATTTGTGAGAAGAATGTTCAGCATGTATATACTGTATGTGTATATGACAGAAAGAGAGACAACACACACCGATAGATCACACCATTGACACTTGCCGGGAAAGACCATTATGCATAAAAATCATGATAAAATAAGTTATAATAGTTTATCTTTTACTTATGGAATAAGAAACAGGCCTTTACAATATACATACATGTATTACAAAAATCCAGATGTATAAATATGTACTGCATATACTATAGAGTGCAGAGTTCAAACTGCAAACTGAGGCGAATGGAATTCTTCAATCTAATGATCTAACTACAGGGAGAGATAGAGATAAAATGCTTCTGTGGTTGTCACACTGCTGCATGGTTTCTATTGGTCACTCAAATGTTCTGATCACATATGACTGGCTACACTGTAAATGGACTGTTGCTCTCATGACAACAGTATGGGCATCATGATGACACCCAGCATTGTGCTCACAGTATACATGGCTCAATTCTCCTCTCTATCTTACTATTAAAGCGGTGATAATGTTCTCTGTGAGACTTCACAAAGGAGGACTGGGGATGGTCAGTGCTCAGTATGGAGTGTTGAGCAGTATCAGGCTAAATCACTAGCTGCTGCCAGTCCCTTCCTCTCCCATTCAGAGCAGAGGCCAGAGGCTGGAATCATGTAACAACAACAAACCTATCATTCCACCTACCTTTCTCTATAAATATACATACTTTCATACATAAAAACATACTGATCACATATTGTACACATATATAAAGAAATATATTAATTTAAAACTCATGCTTACATACAGTATTACTCAGCAATAACATGTATGACATGAAGACAATTATGAAACAAACAGTACTTTTCTAAAATCGCTATTTTGATATGATAGTTTTCCCTAAGTTGTATTGTTGAGGTTTTATTGTTTTTGTGTAGTCACTCTCACTGAGCCCGTGATGGGTGGAGGGGTTGTCTCGCCTACACTCGTTAAAGAAAGTGCTATCTAGAACCTAAGGGTTCTTTGGCCGTCCCCATTGGAGAACCCTTTGAAGAACCCATTTTGGTTCCAGGTAGAACCCTTTCCACAGAGGGTTCTACATAGAACCTCAAAAAGGGTTCTACCTAGAACTAAAAAGTGTCATCCTATGGGGACAGCAGAAGAACCCTTTTGGAACCCTTTTTTGTAAGAGTGCAACTATCATACGAAGAATGCACCAATGTAAGTCGCTCTGGATAAGAGGCACCCTGGCCTATAAAGTAACACCTACTGTCTCACTGACATTACATCCAATGTCCCAAGCATTATCTGTGTTAACATTTCTTCCACATTATCCTCTCCACCTTTCCTCCATCTCCTGCCCTCACTCCCTTCCTCTGTTTTTCCTGGTTACTCTGGACAGTAGGACACACACGCAGGACGAGTTGATGCGGACCCACCTCCAGCCCTGCAGACCGTTGTTGTCAACAGTGAGGGCTCGGACATATGTGTCCTTGGCCTTACACTGACTCACCCACTGTCTGATGTCCACACCCCGGCAGCTGGCCCCGGACACACCTACGGGTCCTGTCCCTGTTCCTGCTGCCGAGGCCCCTGCCCCCCCTGCCTCCCGCTGCGGCCCACCGCCCCTCTGCTGCCCCTCCTGGAGGCAGCGAGTCTCATAGAAGTACTGCTTCAGCGCCCCCTTGACTGTCTTGATCTCTGGCACGATGTTGACTGTTTTACCCCTATCGTCGATGACCGTCGTCTTGTCCGTTACCCACACACTCTCCGACTCGCACACCGGCATCTCACCCCGCCTGGTGTGGGACAAGTGCGAGCGCTTGTGCCTGGGGGCGGGGAGGGGGGGCTCCCTGGCCCCCCTGAGAGTGTCCACCCAGCTCAGCGGCACACTCCTGTCCATCTCTCTGTCCCCATGACCCTCCATGTGTCCGTCTGCGTCCGACACTTCCTCCTCCTCCTCCTCCTTGTCCTCTCCTTCTATGGGCAACATGCCTGACTCCAGCATGAGGAGGAGGGGCGGGTGCTCTGGAGGAGAGGAAGAGAAAAGGACCCGCGGGTGTGCATCTAAAAACAGCAGCTCTTGCTTCTCCTTTACACCTCCCAGCCCCTGACCCAGCCCTAACCCTAGTCCTACTTCCATTCCTTCCTCTGACAGATTTGGACCTTTCCCAGCCACTGCCCCAGGCCCACCCTCCCTCCTCTCCTCTCCCCTGTTATCACTGCTCTCTGTCCTAGCCTCTGCTCTCTGCGGGGTCCTCTGACTGGAGCGATCTGGCTCAGTTTTACTGTGGTATCCAGCATTAGTGGAAGGTTTGTAAGTTTCCACCACATACATGTTGGGAGGTCTGAGATCCTGTTCATCGGTCCTGGGGTCTAGAGAGTTATGATGGTTTTCCTTCTGAGCCATGTCTCTAAAGCTGCTGTCATCACCAGCTCTGCTGCTGTCTGGTTTATAGTCCCCTAGTACATAGTTCTCCTGGGAGGGGTAGTCCTGATGACTGCTGCCATTGGTGCTCCTGAGTTTTCCTCCATCAGTGTTAGAATATTTATTTAAACCAACGCTGTTCGTGTTTTCTGTAGGAAAATTGCTTTTTGACAGATAACTTTGTTGTTTTCGCTTCCCTTTCAAAGTTTTCACCTCCTCATTAATTATGGAGGGGTTATTGTAGTCTTTCTTGACACCCGTCACGCTGAGGCGTTTTGTACTGTCTGCTCTTCCAGAATCAGCAGTCACATTGTAGTCCTTGAGTGAAGCATTACTGTGGGAGTTGTAGTCCACAGAGGCCTGAGGAGCTGGACGTGTGGAGTAAGATCCGGGGGAGCGACTGGAAGAGTCATCGATGTCCTCTGTGTGGTTGTCCAGGCTACTGCCGGGCTCCGTCATCGCAGCAACAGTACTGGTCACAGGGCTGTGAGGGAAGGGCAGGGCCGAGGCGATCACCATGGCAACCAGGGGAAGCCAGTGCATCACTCCCAACACGTATCAACTGAGGATGGAGAGACGGGTATGGGGAGAGAGAGAAAGAGGAGAGACGGGTATGGGGTGAGAGAGAGAGGAGAGACGGGTATGGGGTGAGAGAGAGAGGAGAGACGGGTATGGGGAGAGAGAGAGAGGAGAGAGAGACGGGTATGGGGAGAGAGAGAAAGAGGAGAGACGGGTATGGGGTGAGAGAGAGAGAGAGGAGAGACGGGTATGGGGAGAGAGAGAGAGAGGAGAGAGAGACGGGTATGTGGTGAGAGAGAGAGAGGAGAGACGGGTATGGGGTGAGAGAGAGAGGAGAGACGGGTATGGGGTGAGAGAGAGAGAGAGAGAGACGGGTATGGGGTGAGAGAGAGAGAGAGAGGAGAGACGGGTATGGGGAGAGAGAGAGACAGGAGAGAGAGACGGGTATGTGGTGAGAGAGAGAGAGGAGAGACGGGTATGGGGAGAGAGAGAGAGAGAGGAGAGAGAGACGGGTATGGGGAGAGAGAGAAAGAGGAGAGACGGGTATGGGGAGAGAGAGAAAGAGGAGAGACGGGTATGGGGTGAGAGAGAAAGAGGAGAGACGGGTATGGGGTGAGAGAGAGAGAGGAGAGACGGGTATGGGGAGAGAGAGAGAGAGGGGAGAGAGAGACGGGTATGGGGAGAGAGAGAAAGAGGAGAGACGGGTATGGGGTGAGAGAGAGAGAGGAGAGACAGGTATGGGGAGAGAGAGAGGGGAGAGAGAGACGGGTATGGGGTGAGAGAGAGAGGAGAGACGGGTATGGGGTGAGAGAGAGAGGAGAGACGGGTATGGGGTGAGAGAGAGAGGAGAGACGGTTATGGGGTGAGAGAGAGAGGAGAGACGGGTATGGGGTGAGAGAGAAAGAGGAGAGACGGGTATGGGGTGAGAGAGAGAGAGGAGAGACAGGTATGGGGAGAGAGAGAGGGGAGAGAGAGACGGGTATGGGGTGAGAGAGAGAGGAGAGACGGGTATGGGGTGAGAGAGAGAGAGAGACGGGTATGGGGTGAGAGAGAGAGAGGAGAGACGGGTATGGGGTGAGAGAGAGAGAGGAGAGACGGGTATGGGGTGAGAGAGAGAGAGGAGAGACGGGTATGGGGTGAGAGAGAGAGAGGAGAGACGGGTATGGGGTGAGAGAGAGAGAGGAGAGACGGGTATGGGGTGAGAGAGAGAGAGGAGAGACGGGTATGGGGTGAGAGAGAGAGAGAGAGACGGGTATGGGGTGAGAGAGAGAGAGACGGGTATGGGGTGAGAGACGGGAGAGACGGGGGGGTGAGAGAGAGAGAGAGGAGAGACGGGTATGGGGTGAGAGAGAGAGAGGAGAGACAGGTATGGGGAGAGAGAGAGGGAGAGAGAGAGACGGGTATGGGGTGAGAGAGAGAGGAGAGACGGGTATGGGGTGAGAGAGAGAGAGAGACGGGTATGGGGTGAGAGAGAGAGGAGACGGGTATGGGGTGAGAGAGAGAGAGGAGAGACGGGTATGGGGTGAGAGAGAGAGAGGAGAGACGGGTATGGGGTGAGAGAGAGAGAGGAGAGACGGGTATGGGGTGAGAGAGAGAGAGAGAGACGGGTATGGGGTGAGAGAGAGAGAGGAGAGACGGGTATGGGGTGAGAGAGAGAGAGAGAGACGGGTATGGGGTGAGAGAGAGAGAGGAGAGACGGGTATGGGGTGAGAGAGAGAGAGGAGAGACGGGTATGGGGTGAGAGAGAGAGGAGAGACGGGTATGGGGTGAGAGAGAGAGAGGAGAGACGGGTATGGGGTGAGAGAGAGAGAGGAGAGACGGGTATGGGGTGAGAGAGAGAGAGGAGAGACGGGTATGGGGTGAGAGAGAGAGGAGAGACGGGTATGGGGTGAGAGAGAGAGAGAGAGGGAGAGACGGGTATGGGGTGAGAGAGAGAGAGAGACGGGTATGGGGTGAGAGAGAGAGGAGAGACGGGTATGGGGTGAGAGAGAGAGAGGAGAGACGGGTATAGGGTGAGAGAGAGAGGAGAGACGGGTATGGGGTGAGAGAGAGAGGAGAGACGGGTATGGGGTGAGAGAGAGAGGAGAGACGGGTATGGGGAGAGAGAGAGAGAGAGAGACGGGTATGGGGTGAGAGAGAGAGAGAGAGACGGGTATGGGGAGAGAGAGAGAGAGAGAGAGACGGGTATGGGGTGAGAGAGAGAGGAGAGACGGGTATGGGGTGAGAGAGAGAGAGAGAGACGGGTATGTGGTGAGAGAGAGAGAGGAGAGACGGGTATGGGGTGAGAGAGAGAGGAGAGACGGGTATGGGGAGAGAGAGAGAGGAGAGACGGGTATGGGGTGAGAGAGAGAGGAGAGACGGGTATGGGGAGAGAGAGAGAGGAGAGACGGGTATGGGGTGAGAGAGAGAGGAGAGACGGGTATGGGGTGAGAGAGAGAGAGGAGAGACGGGTATGTGGTGAGAGAGAGAGAGGAGAGACGGGTATGGGGTGAGAGAGAGAGGAGAGACGGGTATGGGGTGAGAGAGAGAGGAGAGACGGGTATGGGGTGAGAGAGAGAGGAGAGACGGGTATGGGGTGAGAGAGAGAGGAGAGACGGGTATGGGGTGAGAGAGAGAGAGGAGAGACGGGTATGTGGTGAGAGAGAGAGAGGAGAGACGGGTATGGGGTGAGAGAGAGAGGAGAGACGGGTATGGGGAGAGAGAGAGAGGAGAGACGGGTATGGGGTGAGAGAGAGAGGAGAGACGGGTATGGGGTGAGAGAGAGAGGAGAGACGGGTATGGGGTGAGAGAGAGAGAGGAGAGAAGAGAAATGGGGTTAAAACAGTATTCAATACAGTAAATGTGGAACTCCAATGAAAAGGTAAAACAAGCCTTTTTACTGGTGCTAACCTGTAGCTTAACTGTAAACTCTAGAAGTAGCTTTATAATCTTAGCAGAATTCATGGAAAATGGGGAAAACTGCAGAAAGCTCAGTTTATCCATGTGAGGAGACAGTGGGACAATGGACATGCAGCAGAACAGATCCCCTGCCTGCCCAGTTGGCTGCCCGGTTGTTGGCCTTCAAATGGAGCCTCTATAATCCTGCTATGTGTGTCGACTGTGGGTCATTAATCTCACAGCCAAAGGAAATTAATTACAACTCAAGCAGTCATAATGAGGCCTTAGGGTTTCGAAAGGCTTTATTCAAATTTTAAGGGCGTAAAACATCAAATGTTTTTAGTTGCAGTTGGTCCTCTGTGCACAATCTATGGTTGAGTGCGAAGTGGTCAATTCTATAAACAGATTTGGTGCGTATCAGTTTGCAAAAACATACATGTGCATACGAGTAAATACGCAAGCTTTGATCCAATAAATGTTTTGCCTTGTGGCAGAAAATAAGGAATTTCACAGTAATAACTGAACTAATCACTTAATTGTTGTTGTGACAGATATTGAACTTAGAAAATTTTAAAAGTGAAACCAGAAATACTTGAAGAACAGTTTTCCTTCTCAAAGGCTCCAGAAAATCCTGGCCCTTGGCCAATTCTCTGAAAGTTTACATCACAACCTCCTTTGAACCCAATGATGAATGATGAGTGAAACCAGATAAACCTTTAACCGCTTCCCTAGTACTTCCAGAGAAGCTAAACACCTTCTTCGCACGCTTTGAGGATAACATAGTGCCACCGACGTGGCCCGCTACCAAGGACTGTGGGCTCTCCTTCTCTGTGGCCAACTTGAGTAAGACTTTTAAGCGTGTTAACCCTTGCAAGGCTGCCGGCCCAGACCGCATCCCAAGCCGCGTCCTCAGAGCATGTGCAGACCAGCTGGCTGGAGTGTTTATGGACATATTCAAACTCTCCCTATCCGAGTCTGCTGTCCCCACTTCCTTCAAGATGTCCACCATTGTTCCTGTACCCAAGAAAGCAAAGGTAACTAAACTAAATGACTATCGCCCTGTAGCACTCACTTCTGTCATCATGAAGTCCTATGAGAGACTAGTCAAGGATCATATCACCTCTACCTTACCTGATACCCTAGACCCACTTAAATTTGCTTACCGCCCCAATAGATCCACAGACGATGCAATCGCCATCGCACAGCCCTATCCCATCTGGACAAGAGGAATACCTACGTAAGAATGCTTTTCATTGACTATAGCTCAGTATCCAACATCATAGTACCCTCCAAGCTCATCATTAAGCTTGGGGCCCCCAGGTTTGAAGGTAGGAAACAACACCTCCACTTCGCTGATCCTCAACACAGGGGCCCCACAAGAGTGTGTGCTCAGCCCCCTCCTATAATCCATGTTCACACATGACTGCGTGGCCACGCACGCCTCCAACTCAATCATCAAGTTTGCAGACGACACAACAGTAGTAAGACTGATTAGACAGCCTAAAGGGATGATGAGACAGCCTAAAGGGAGGAGGTGAGCGCCCTGGGAGAGTGGTGCCAGCAAAATAACCTCTCACGTAATGTCAGCAAAACAAAGCTGATTGTGGACTTTAGGAAACAGCAGCGGGAGCACCCCCCCATCCACATTGACGGGACCGCAGTGGAGAAGGTGGAAAGCTTCAAGTTCCTCGGGATACACGTCACTGACAACCTGAAATGGTCCACCCAGACAGACATTGTAGTGAAGAAGGCACAACAGCGCCAAACCTTTACAGATGCATCCTGTATCACCACCTGGTACGGCAACTGCACCGCACACAACCGCAGAGCTCTTCAGAGGGTGGTACGGTCTGCCCAACGCATCACCAGGGGCAAACTACCTGCCCTACAGCACCAGATGTCACAGGAAGGCCAAAAATGATCATCAAAGACAACAACCACCCGAGCCACTGCCTGTTCACCCCGCTATCATCCAGAAGGCGAGCTCAGTACAGGTGCATCAACGCTGGGACCGAGAGACTGAAAAACAGCTTCTATCTCAAGGCCATCAGACTGTTAAATACTGTAGCCATCAGTAGCACCTTAGAAGCTGCTGCCCTATATACATGTACTTGAAATCCCTGGCCACTTTAATAAGGGAACACTGGTCACTTGAATAATGTTTACATATTACATTACTCATCTCATATGTATATATTGTATTCTATTCTACTCTGCTGTATCTTAGTCTATGCTGCTCTGACATTGCTTGTCCAAATATGTATTTATTCTTAATTCCATTCCTTTACTTTAGATTTGTGTGTATTGTGTGTATTGTTGTGAAATGGTTAGATATGACTTGTTAGATATTATTGCACTGTTGGAGCTAAATACACAAGCATTTCGCTACACCCGCAATAACAACTGCTGAACACGTGTATCTGACCAATAAAATGTGATTTTAACCAATTCCCCGATCCTCTGTCCTCTCACTCACACCTGCCACCAGAGGGCAAAGCAGACCATCATATTCAACTTGATACGCTTTCAAGATAATATGGTACTACAATAATAGTCTATTGACTGAGCTTCAATGTCATATTAGTATGTCAACTTTCATGTAGTTTCATGTAAAAGTGTAACATTAAGGATTTTTTGAAAGGACATTCTACTCCAAAATGTAATTATGTTCTCTTCCTTTAGACCTCTACTGAAAATCGAGGACAGTTTCCTTTTATCTCATGACCTCAATGACATCACCAGCCAATTCTATATGAACCCTAAAAATAATTTAGCTAGCGTAAAGTTACTGTATCATCATTATTACATACATCTACACATGTAGGATCTTAATTTGAGCCAGTTTGCTACAGCAGGAAAATAATCCTGCAGCTACAGGAAATGTAAATTATTATGTTGATTATAATTAATGGACATTTGTGTAGGGATTGATGATTTTCCCTTTACGAAAAATAAGTCTGAAATTTCAAAGTGGAAATTACAAACTTCAGCAGCCCTTTTAATTAAACCTCAAATACACAACATGTTTTAAAATGTGCTGCAGGGCGATCAAATTAAGATCCTACATCTGTATTAATAGGGATGGCTCATAGAGATAGTTAGAGGACTCAACATTGTATATGTCCCATTATGGCGTCTGTAAGAGCATGGACAGCACCATTGAGGCCATCTCCATTTTGAAATAGTTCATTTTCTTCTTCTACTACTTCTGAGTTGGTAAACAAACTGAAAAAGTGCATACTGACACCTGGAGTGTGTTGTTTGAAAAGGTATAAAGCCAAGGTTGGTGATTTACTGTCACCTGCAGTTATGGCTGATCCCCCCCCCCCCCCCCCCTCCTGATAACCTGGATGGAATTATGTGATCCTTCCTTAACCCATAGGAAGTCCCACCCAGTTGACTACTTCAAAATGGTAAAAGTCCTCAATGGCGCTGCCCATGCCCAAACTGGATTTTGGGCACTAGATTTGGGCACTATCTCTATGGTTGGCTGCACTTCCAGGATTACAAACTAGCTAGCTAGTTACCTGGGAGGTTTCTTGGAAGATCTGATGAGAATCTGAGGAAGATATGTAACTTGTTATAACTTGTCGTTCTGAACTTGTCACTCTGAACTTGGCGCCAACAATTTAGCAGCGGCTATGCGCCACTGTTAAAGGAATATAAGGGAAACACTGATCAGTACAGCAACAACACATGCCTTCCTCTGGTTCACGTTTTGTCTGAAGAGGCCTGCTACATATGTGGCATATCATGATGGTGTCACACATCATGTAGGACTAGTCAACCATGATTATGAGGATTATTCTGGGAGAGCATATGGCCTCCACCCAGAAAAAGATGAACCCACTTCCAAGACTGAGTCATGTGTCACTTCTATTTATCTGTTGTTGTGTGAAAAATGGGAGGAGGACATTTAGAAAGAGTTTAAAAAGGTAGAATGCTCAGAATGTCTGTGATGTGGGTTTACTGCTATCTTCAGGTGTCCCCAGACCAGACAGCAGACTGAGAAAGGGGAAGGGGGAGACTGAGAAGGGGGGGAGGGGATAGATAGGGAGGGGGGGGGTAGGAGGTTGAGAGAGTTAGACAGAGACGGAGAAAGAAAGATACAGTGAGAGAAAGAGAAATGACAGGAAATTCACTACACCTGGCCACACCTGGGACACAATGCAGTAGTGATTAGTAAAAGAACCAGGGACATTAGATGACACATCAGCCATGCATTTATGCTTGCATGCTGTGGGCCTCGTTCCCTGGTGATACACAAATCACATCAAAGGACTCTTTACCTGTTTGCTCTTATTGGCACAGGGCCACCCGTAAGTTCGTAAACACAGGTGTGCTGTGTGCTGTATGCAGATAAAGTGTCCTGAAGTGCCATTCTGGGTTCTGGTTAGTTCCAGCCCAGACAGATGGTGAGCTGCAGAAGAGCACTGTCAATTATAGATGAACATGCACTGTGCCATGTGGCAACAGACAACAGACATCTGGCAACAGACATGTGGCAACAGACAGAGAGACAGAGACAGAGACAGAGAGAGGTGAACAACAGTCAATTATTCAATCAGTGGCATTATGATCCCCATGTATTTTTATACATAGGGATCATGTATATAAAAACAACCTTTTAAGGCTGTGTGTGTGTTTAGTGGAAGAGCTGGTTGTAAGGTTTTCTGAGAACACACACCAGACAGGCAGGCAGACACACGCGCTGGAGACCATATCAGTGTACTCTGTGGCACAGCTTTTCATCATCATGCTCCGTTTGCTACAATGACACGCGCCATTTACACTCCCTGCATGGCCAGACAAGGACCTCCTCACTCCTCAGCTGTCTGGATAAGACCCAAACACTGTCCCAACCAGCAAATCTCAAACAATCTCACAAATGAATAGACAACCCAAGCCCCGAAACGAACACACTCGCTCTATAGAAAAAATATCCCAAAACCACAGATTCAAAACACAAGACTTTCCCAACTAATTTACAAAACCTCCAAACATTATCCAAACAAACAATCCAAACCCCAAACCCTGTCAAAACAAACCTTCCAACCCCAAACCAAAACACTCCCCCAAGTTCCTACAGAAAACCAAACTGCCCAACAGTTCAAAAAACATACTCATTTTTAAATGATCTTCAAATAAACAGACACAAAGTAACACTGCTACAACAAAGTCACACGTACAACTTACAGCTAGGCCTAAATCTCACAAATAAACCTGGTGATTAGGGATAGGTGCCTTAAGGTTGTTGGTTTGAATGATCTTTTAGATGGTTACCTGAGAAGTATATTGTTGGTATGAAATGACAGAGAAGGAGGAGTGAGAGAAAGGATGGAGAGGAATGAGACTGGGAAGCTAGAATTAGTCTGGGAGGCTCTGTTAGGAAACAGTGAGAAGAGAGAGAATTCCATTAAGCTGGCTCCACACCTGGCAGTGACTACTGTGCAATTATCCTGTTAACAACTAATCCGGGTAATGGGCCGGATGTCCATTTGTCCGTCTGAGATGATTCATTATGTCAAGGCCCAGACCAGTCGGGATAATCATATCTCTTTGGAGTCAACACGTAACCTTATGGACATGTGTGTGTGTACTGAAATCATCCGTCCATAGACCAGATTAGTCAGTGCAATGTGTAGACTTCTTCATAGCCTAACTGTGACAGAGGTCAACTTCACGCCTGTGACACCTGCTGTGCCTAGAGCAGAGGAAACACTACAGCAGGTTGTTTGTCTTTGTTTTTCTCTGTCTCTTTATGGCCTGAGACGGAGTAAAAGCCTTGTGCTCATGACTTTTGAGCACGTAACAGTGGTTAGCGGTCCTTCTGTGCAAACAGCCAATTAATTAGGATTCTATGATTGTGTCATTCCACGCTTTAGTCTAACTGGGCTCTCTCTGGCCTTGGCTTTGTGTACAGCTTTTTCAGTTCACATTTACACACACACACACACACACACACACACACACACACACGCACACACACACACACACACACACACACACACACACACACACACACACACACACACACACACACACACACACACACACACACACAAACACACATAATCTTAATTCGAGCCAGTTTGCTATAGCAGGAAAATAATCTACCTTGGGCTCTCTCTGGCCTTGGCTTTGTGCACAGCTTTTTCAGTTCACATTTACACACATATACACACACACACACACACTCACGCATGCACGCAAGTGCACGCACACACACACACACACACACACACACACACACACACACACACACACACACACACACACACACACACACACACACACACAGAATCTTAATTTGAGCCAGTTTGCTATAGCAGGAAAATAATCCTGTAGAAACACAAAATGTGAATTATTAGGTGGATTATAAATAATGTAAATTTTTTTTGTAGGGGTTGATACATTTTTTGTTAGGACACACACACCCCACACAAAAAAGCACACACACACACACAACATAAACATGAATATGCAAGGACCTGTGCAAGGACCTGTCAAATCTAATCAGGCACTGACCCAAAGGATAAATGCCAGTCAATCTGACCATAGGAAGAAAGGAGAGCAGCAGTGCAGTGTGAATGAAGCTGTCTACCAGAAGGGAGGGTCCATGAAGGAAACATTCCATATGGTACCATGTTCTTACCTAATCGGCGTTGAAAAACCCACAACGTTTTCCTTAAGCATTTAACCAACTGAAGGTGGTGCACATTGTATTATTTACACGCAAAGGGCCACGTTTGCACGGCAAATTCTGCTGTTCTTTGGTTATTTTTATTTCAATTAATGATATAACCATTGATTCTTGTATATAATGTATTATTCCTCATGACTTTAATATAACTGTCTTCTTACTGCATCACAAGACAAAATATAGGGTTGTAGGCCTTATTTACTTCAGTAAACAAACAATGTATTGCTGCAAAATGTTTTAAACTATCATGCATGCAATAGATTGTCAGTACTTGCATTCAAAGCCCCACTATGAATACGAGAGTGGTTACATTTTCTAAACCCCATCTCTTAGCTTCCTACCAAACCAAGGGTCTGATGTTTGGCTGAAACACATACTCAGGATTGTGGCTTTAATGCACTCTGCTACTGGTATAGTGACATAGTCATAGTAGTCTAATATTTCAGGGACATCATGCACTTAATGCCATTGATTACTTTTAACACGAGGTAAGCAACAACCTAAATCTCAAAAATTGCCACAGAGTAGACTATAGGCAAGATTTCAGTAGATTGTGGATCAATTGGCTTGATGACCTGTCAATTTCTGTGATCTCGAGCATACACCTGCAGATTAGGATTATGTTATATCCGTAGCCTGTTATCATATCTGAATACTTGTGAAAGAAAACAAAACAGTGAAGGAGATTTAAATGAGGCTATCCAATAAATGCGCTGTGGCAAACCCAACTGTAGATGTATTAACCGAAAGTGTCCATAGCTCGTGTTAATACATATGCAAACAAATTAACATATACATGAACTGCAGTTTGTCAAATGGACACGACAAGTAAATGTGTACCGTTTAGGTGAGATCCGGACCACGCGTCCTTCAAGTTGACACCACATTGGTTATAGACTAATGGTCCGAGAGAGTTGGCGAAGTGGTAAAACTCAATATTGGTTTAAATGGAAAAGTTACGTTTTCATATTCAATTCAAATTTACTTCCCACGTCACAAAAAAAGTTTATTCTATCAGTTAGCCATGTCCGTTTGAATTAAACAACACTAATTTTAAAAAACGACGGGAAGAAAAAAGAAATATGCAAAAACCGCTCCGTCCTAACCGCGCTTTAAACAAGACAGACAACGTGATGTTTGATAAAAAAGAAAGAAAGATCTATGCATGATTCGGTCAAGATCTCATCCTCCTGACGTTGTTCTTCATATTCCATGAAAAGAGGAACTGTAATTTATTTAAATTGAAGTCGACATACACAGTAAACTAATCGATGTCCCTATAACGACTGGCAGTGAAGCGCTGCGGTCCGTTTAGGCTACGTTGGGATCAACAAAGTTTGTCAGATTTCTTCCCAGTTCTCAAAAACTCCGCCTGTAGCCTAAACGCGAATAGCTTCTGGTTGCTTTTGGAGCGGAGGAGAGGGAGGACAAGACGGGGCGAGCGAGTTTTTTGAAAGGGGTAAAGGACAGAGGGGGAAAGAAAGCACAGAAGAAACAACAGGACGAGGAACATCTGTGAGAGGGATATCGAATGCCAAGTTTTCTCAATACAAAATGTATAGCCCCAAACAGCCTAACGGCTGTTTATTAGGGATAAAGAAAAACAGTATTATAGATTTAATATAATAATTTAAGCAATGATTTACCTTTACCTCAGCCTTCCTTTCCCTGGGAAATCATGAGGCTAAACTGGGTTAAGGTTCATAACTCGCCTACTGTCTAGGCCTACTGTCTACTGTCTAATACATATAACACATCATAACACAACCCATAAGTACTGTACCTAATCACAATTTGAGGTAATTGGATGAGGTGGGACATGTTGGGTGCTGATGAATATAAGTCAGGTTAACTAGTGCATATAACACATAACCTACCTGTAAATAGTGTACCTAATCAGAATTTGAGGTGTTTGGATGACTTTGGACAGCTATCTTCTGATTGTTTGAAGATAGCTGACATATACCAGACCACATGTCTAGTATACTAGGCTACTGTGTAGGTCTTTAGGCCAACGTTTGAGGTTTGGCCGACTCGACAACAAACTGGTGAAGATGAAACCATGGCTGAGAGCTGAGACCTAGGCTACTGTGAAGACAGTGGAGTTATGACAGACAGTTAATCTAGATGGGTCTTCGCGCCAGCTGAGTATGTAGCCTATGTTCTTTTAACCTTGGAGAACAGCGCGTCCACTGAGTCTGTCCACCTTGAAGTTTGTTGTTAAAAAGGAAACCATAAATTGGTAGATGAGCAGAGGAAGGCTTTACCTTTTCCCTGTGTCTGCGTCTCTCAGACACTCTTTCTTTCTTTACCAAGGTAGTGGTTTCCATCTCACTAAAACATTTTTTTTCCATGAATGTTTAAAAAGATGAAAGGATAAGGTAAAGAATGGAGACAAAAGAGAGGAGGCTTGTGTTACAACCCTGCCCCTGTGAGACTGCTCATGAAAGACTTTTGGGATGGGAGAGATGGGGACAGAAAAGGAGACAGAGAAAGAGGGGGAGAATGAAAAGAACTTTTCAAACTCCAACTGCTAAACGGGTCAGTTGTGTATAGTGGAACTAGCTAAAATGCAGAACTCACTCAAAGATGGGGGTACTTACCACTGTCAATACAGTCAGACCTAAAGGGATGTTGATAGATAGCACTCTGTAACTGACTGCTACTGTTTTCCCCCCAACACACACATGTGCACAGCCGCACACACTCCATCAAATACACTCAATCTCTCTCACACATACAGGAGCAGCCCTGAAATAAGATTTGGATGTTATTACCTCATATCCTCACCTCTTTGCTGTTCTCTTTGCTGTTCTTCCCTGGTGTCTCCCTCATGGCATTCCTCCCTAAAAGTGGCAGTCATTGGCAGTCCTTGGAACCCTCCCACCATTCTCTCTCTGCTTTTTTGTCTGAACTTGTTCTGTACACACTTAGATATTTCTGCCCGAGGTTACATCAGTGAGAGAGGGAGAGTGAGAAAGAGTTAGCAAGGTATTGACAGAGATGACAGTCAAACAAAGACAGTGAGAGTAAGGTTAACACACACAAATGTAGGGACAAAAGTTATTTCACTCTCTGTCTCTCTCTCTGTCTCTCTCTCTGTCTCTCTGTCTCTCTCTCTCTCTCTCTCTCTCTCTCTCTCTCTCTCTCTCTCTCTCCCAGAACCACATCAGTACACCCTTTCACCTGGAGCATTGTTCTGTCACATGAAACACATATCACATTATCCAAACATTCTCTGCTAATAGATGTAGAGACCGTGCTGCATAAATACATGCCACATTTTAAAATGCACACACAGACACATGAAATGTCATAAATAAATAAACGACGCTCGTGATCCATTGGTCTTTCATTCATCTCGTGTACATGTAGCTAATTGGCATCAATAACTAACAAACAAACATAACAATACAATCATGTTATTGCAATTTGCACCAATCCAATAACCTCAAAAAACACAGAAACATTTTAAACTGGAAATGCACCAACATCATCTGATACACGTTCACACACCCCTAGACTGTGTCTATCTAATTCCAAATAAACCCTAATGTTTCAGATTCATCAGTCTATCTTTCTCCTCCTCACACAAAATGTCCTCAAACATGGATTTATTACTATAGCAATGAATATCCCGTCAATTTTACCTCAGCCAAATATCAGTGTAATTGTGGCAATTATTGCAAATAGCCGAGCTGTCAGGGTGGAGGTTATACAGTCTGATTGCCCCCCACCAGAGACCAGGGGCATGAAGGCAGACGCGTCAGACTTAACTTCAATTATTGAACTCACCCTTTCCCCCAGGCTGTGTCAATCTTTCATTAACTCTCATTCCTTCTCCCCCTACTCTCTCTAACCCGCCCACTATATTGTAATGTCTCTCTGCCTCTCTCTTTCCATGTCTCTCTCCCTTCATATCATGTCTCTCTCCCCTCTCACTTTGTCCACTTTATCTCCTCACATCTCACTATTCCCCCTTTCTCCTTCATTCACATTATCTCCTCAACTCTCGCTCTCTTACTTCATCTAAACTCTCTCTTCATGAACCTCACCATCCCCCGTTCCTCCTCTTTTTCAGACTTGAGTACGAAGAGCGGCCACATGTGTTTCCAATTTCAGGCGTAATGCTCCACTCACCGCAATCTGACCCAATTAGCCTGCGACTCCTGGAAACGCCCCAGTCACCCTCACCGGCCACGCTACTACCCTCTGTGGTACGGAGGTAAAGGGTCGGCTCACTGAGGGGATGGGGGGATACTATCTCATGATGAACGTGTGACTGGCTCTGTCTGGGTGGAGGTAGGGAGGAGAGAGGGGGGAGCATCTCACCTCGCCCCCCAGCAGTAAGTGAGCTCCCCACAGACGTCTGACCATAATGCAGACATATCTGAGGAATAATCACTTAAGCCGGAAATTGAATTTCACAGGAAAGGGAGGGTCAGAGAGGCTGTGTGATGGGGTTCCAAAGCAGACCAGACATAGCCTACACACTAACACACTAGTGGTGGTCGGTGCCGTTTAACATTAGGGAGGACGATTTCTTCTTTTTAATGAGCATGGCCTTATTTCTATTACAGAATATTGAATGTCTGTCTGTCATTCCTATTCCATTCACCCAGTTCCGGGGTGGCAGGGTAGCCTAGTGGTTAGAGTGTCGGACTAGTAACTGGAAGGTTGCAAGTTCAAATCCCCGAGCCGACAAGGTACAAATCTGTCGTTCTGCTCCTGAACAGGCAGTTAGGCCATCATTGAAAATAAGAATTTGTTCTTAACTGACTTGCCTAGTTAAATAAAGGTTTAAAAAAAGTTCAGTGTGATAGATGTAGGCTACTGCATGATAATGAAATTTGTCCTATAACCATCATGAGGTTGCTACATCCTAGCCTACAAATGAAAGTTTAACGTAGATGCACAGGTCAAGAGACAAATTGGAGTAATCAAGGTGACAGACAGTGACACATTCAATATTGCACACTTTAGCTGATCTAGGGTGTAGTCATTAGTCCAAATGGTTTTCAAAACGTTTTGCAACTAAAACAATAGTTTCTATTGGATAAATTCAGGTAGGTCCATCCCCGTTTTGTTGCGTTTGCTTCTGTTTAAGAAAAGTTTTGCAACAGAATTGGCGGAATTAATACACCCCTGATCGCACAGTTCACTTTCATAGCAACCATACAAACAGCATCATCACATCTACGTGCTCTCCTCTTCTCACATTTTCCATTCCCTTGTGGACAAAACCTCTCCAAGTCAAACCTTCATACCATAATCACTGCACACAGCATACAAAGTTGTCACCATATTAGCTATTGTCATAGTCAACATAGCTACTATCAATCCAATCCATGTGTACAATCATGCAGTAGTGTACAGCAATCAGTTTAGCAATTACGCCGGTCGCTTACCTTGAATTGAAAGTGTTGGATAGCCTTAGCCAGCTAGCTACATTAATATAGTTCCGCTATGTATACAACGAAATACAACAACATTTCTCTCCCTCTCTTTCTCTTTCTCCTTTATTTTTGAATAAATTAGTTTGTTGTCTTTCTCTCTCTTTGAGTCAACTACTCTTCACATTTTATGCACTGCAGTGCTATAGCTAACTGTAGCTTATGCGATCTTTCTCTGATCCTTTGTTAGGATGGACAACATGTCAGTTCATGCTGCAAGAGCTCTGATAGGTTGGATGACATCCTCCGGAAGTAGTCATAATTAGTAGTCATAAGTAGTAGTCATAAGTCTATGGAAGGGGGTGAGAAGGCTACCACCTTCAATGCAAAACAGTATGTTTTAATCAGTTATTTGGTAACATGTGAATATATTTAGTATAGTTTTATCTAAAAATGATAACTTTCTTAATGTTTCACTATTTTCATTTTTATGAAATTCACAGAGTCCTCCCCTTTCTCCTCCGAGGAGCCGCCACTGAAACACACACACACACACACACACACACACACACACACACACACACACACACACACACACAAACTCATAAAAACATTTATACACATACTCACTCATAAAAACATTTAACACAGCTACACGAACACACAGAAAGCCTCAAGTCTATATCCTGTATGTGATATTCACCTTTGGGAGAAAGTGTGGGAGAGCGAGAGAGCTAGGGGAATTTTAAAAAATCAGAAGAGTTGGATGTAAGGAATGTCTTAATTATGGGAACAGAGGACTAACTTCAGTTTAATCCTTAATGAGAAACAGGTTTGAATGGGAGAGAAACTAGAGCTGAGGGGAGAGGGGGCTCTGCATTACATTATCTGGCAACCCACGCTACAGATGTAGGATCTTAATTTGAGACAGTTTGCCACAGCAGGAAAATAATCCTGCAGCAACAGGAAATGGGAAATATTATTTGGATTATTATTAATGTACATTTTGTAGGGGTTAATATATTTTTCGTAAGTCAAAATCAAGTATGACATTTCTAAGTGGAAATTACGAACTTTTTTAAACCTTAAATACACTACAAGTTCTCCTGCAACAGGGGGATCAAATTAATATCCTAGATCTGTATATACTGTAGTTGACAGTTGATTCTCACTCATAACGGTATCAATGCAAAATATGATGTCTCTTCATGTTTGTACCTCGATTCTATCTCTCCCTTATGAATCTCCACTTCTCCGTACTGCGTACATCTCCGGCCTTTTCTCTCCATGCCCTTATCCATCGGTCTTTTCTCCCTCTCTCTTTCTGCCAGAGGAACATTGTTACACATTGTAAACTTTACTCACTGAACGACACCCGGCAGTATAGGGTTTCACAGGCAGACTTTGTATGTGAACCGCTCTGGCAATTAGTAGAGGATAGACTTACAGCGTACCCACTGCACAAAGGAAGGACAGGCCCAATTCCACAAGCCTCTGTCCCTGTTCTGTTCCTCTGCCCCTTTCCATCTGTCAGTCCCACAGGACAGGGTGTGTGTGTGTGTGTGTGTGTGTGTGTGTGTGTGCGTGCGTGTGTGCGTGCGTGCGTGCGTGCGTGCGTGCGTGTGTGCGTGTGTGTCTGTGTAGACAGTTCATGTGTGTGTGTGTTTGTGTGTGTTGTAGGAGGTTTGTGTGTGTATCTTTGCATTTGGCAGAGGATTTGTGTGTCTCTGTGTCAGAAGGTGTGTCAGCCATGTGACATTGCATGTACGTGTGTATGAATACAGAGCAGAGGTCAGGGGTTTCTGTGATGCGCTTACGTACATCACCCTGTCATTATCCTTATCCCTTGTACCTTGTTACACTGTCATTGTCACGGACTTGTTATTACGTCACACAAGACAGAATGTAGCACACTGCTTTAATAACGCTGACATGGTGCTTGGTTGACGTAGTGCTTGGTTGACATAGTGCTTGGTTGATGTAGTGCTTGGTTGACATAGTGCTTGGTTGACATAGTGCTTTGTTGACGTAGTGCTTGGTTGACGTAGTGCTTGGTTGACATAATGCTTGGTTGACGTAGTGCTTGGTTGACATAGTGCTTGGTTGACATAGTGCTTGGATGACATAGTGCTTGGTTGACGTAGTGCTTGGTTGACGTAGTGCTTGGTTGACATAGTGCTTGGTTGACGTAGTGCTTGGTTGACATAGTGCTTGGTTGACATATGGCTTGGTTGACATAGTGGTTGGATGACATAGTGCTTGGTTGACATAGTGCTTGGTTGACGTAGTGCTCGGTTGACGTAGTGCTTGGTTGACATAGTGCTTGGTTGATGTAGTGCTTGGTTGAGATAGTGCTTGGATGACATAGTGCTTGGTTGACATAGTGCTTGGTTGACATAGTGCTTGGTTGACGTAGTGCTTGGTTGACATAGTGCTTGGTTGACATAGTGCTTGGATGATGTAGTGCTTGGTTGACATAGTGTTTGGTTGACGTAGTGCTTGGTTGACATAGTGCTTGGTTGACATAGTGCTTGGTTGACGTAGTGCTTGGTTGACATAGTGCTTGGTTGACATAGTGCTTGGATGACATAGTGCTTGGCTGACATAGTGCTTGGTTTACTTAGTGTTTGGTTGACGTAGTGCTTGGTTGACATAGTGCTTGGATGATGTAGTGCTTGGTTGACATAGTGCTTGGTTGACTTAGTGTTTGGTTGACGTAGTGCTTGGTTGACATAGTGCTTGGTTGACATAGTGTTTGGTTGACGTAGTGCTTGGTTGACATAGTGCTTGGTTGACATAGTGCTTGGTTGACATAGTGCTTGGATGATGTAGTGCTTGGTTGACATAGTGCTTGGTTGACGTAGTGCTCGGTTGACGTAGTGCTTGGTTGACATAGTGCTTGGTTGATGTAGTGCTTGGTTGACATAGTGCTTGGATGACATAGTGCTTGGTTGACATAGTGCTTGGTTGACATAGTGCTTGGATGACACAGTGCTTGGCTGACATAGTGCTTGGTTGACTTAGTGTTTGGTTGACGTAGTGCTTGGTTGACATAGTGCTTGGTTGACATAGTGCTTGGTTGACATAGTGCTTGGATGACATAGTGCTTGGTTGACATAGTGCTTGGTTGACATAGTGCTTGGTTGACATAGTGCTTGGTTGACATAGTGCTTGGTCTGTTCAGTAACACTACTGACATCATGGCTATTTCACTTTAATTGCATAGTAATGACTTTGAGTGTTTTTTTAAATAACACAATAGGAACTGTTCCTTATTCCATTTCTGTAATAAAATGCTAGTATGCAATTACATAACTGTTGCTGTATCATTCATTTCAGCGTTATTATAGATATTATTGTACATCTGATGCTCAAATGCAAACCTCACTTTTATTCATGATTGGAGTATGGGGTAACTGATCCTGATCTGTGGTTAAGGGCAACTTCTATCTTCTACATACCTACTAGCGAAGGTAGAATCAATGTTCCCCTGCCCTTTATCGCCCCCAAGTGGAAGGGTGGAGGTACACCTGGATGCATCAGAAGTCAAGCGTTAGCCATTGATTGACATGACTAATGAGTATGAGGTAACTCTGCATCTTAATAATCTATCCTTCCTCCAAAAGTGTGCACTTGTTCACGTCCCTCCATGGATTTATAAGGAAATTACTGGTATATGGAAACTCCCTCTTGTCGAGAGTAGTGATCAAGTGCACACTTCAGGTGGAAGGAGAGAATATTGGGTCGAAACCTCACTCCCACTCTCTTTCAACTGTCTCTTACTGCTAGCTCATTTCTCTCTCTAAATCTCTCTCTCACTTTGTCTCCCTCCCTCCACAGCCTGCTCTCACTCTCTATGGTAATGATTATAGTGACAATAAACATTTCTTTGTGTATTATCAGCCCAAAGTTATTTCCAAATGAGCACTTAAAAGAACCAAAACAAGGGAAAGCTAGTGGCTGTAATACAGCTGATCAGGAGCTAGTAGTCTGTCACTAGACGTTGACCTTGAGGAACAACTCAACTTAGGAATTCTGCGAGGGAGTAGAAAAGAAGCATAAAGAGAACTAGAAATAGAGAGAGTGAGGGAGAGAGAGTAAGGAGCAAGCGAGGGGACTCAGAGATCCAAGCTGTTTTATTAATCTGCGAATTTTCTCAGATGACGCAAGGACTGGGATTTTGCCTATTCTTTGTCTCTCTCTACCGCTCCATCCTTTCATCTCTTCATTGTGTCTCTCCCGATGCCTTGCTCTGGTTGGATGGGAGACGACACACAGCAGGTAGGACTGACTTTACCTCCCTACTCTTCGTTCCTTCTATCCCTTAACCTATCCTCCCTCTGATCTTTCTCCTCTTCTGAGTGATGTTCTGGACATTTCTTTCATGTTCGTCTCAAATCCTCCCCCACCCATGTGGGATTTACCAGAAATGTAGTTGTACTACCATTGTCAGTGCTATTTTTCATTCACTGAATTGCTATGAATTTGGAGTCCAGGTGCTCATGTCACTTTCCCTCTGTTTCTCTCAGTCAGAATGTGCTGCACATTGACTGTCTTTATATCCTGGTACTGCTACCAGTTTGTCTGTGGTGATGTGTGTATATAGGTGCAGGTGTGTGTGTATAGGTGTAGGTGTGTGTGTGTACATCGTTCATCTTCATTCTATTTTATGGAATGTTCTGTACCATCATTTTTCTTTCACTGGAGTGTATTCAGTGGTAGTGGTTTGATATTAACAGTGCTATGGAACCTCAGAATTAGCTGACTATATGACTATTTACATTCCAATGAAGTGCTTTCCCAGCTGTTGCGTTTCAAACAGTTGTGTTTAGAGTCAGAGTGAGAACAAGAGAAAACCAAGACAGAGTTTGCGTTTGGAGAATTTCTTTTGGGAGAATATTCAAAGGATATTTTTGGCAGAAGGAGAGGATGGATAAACTGTTCTGGAGGATTGGGAAGAACTAGAACTAGGTTCTGCTGGAGGAATTGCATTCCAATGACAGATCGAACGGAAAGAGGAAAGAGAGAGTATGAGGGAGGATTTATAAATAGCAGAGCTTTAGAAGGGTGAAGAGAGCAGATGTGATAGACAGTCTGTGCTTAAAGAGTTCAAACAACAGATTAATACAGTCAGATTACAGTCCGAGAGAGAGGAATGGAGGGGCTGCCACACACATACACACACACACACACACACACACACACACACACACACACACACACACACACACACACACACACACACACACACACACACACACACACACACACACACACACACACACACACACACACACACACACACACACACACAGTCAATGAAAAATACACAAGCTCCCTATTGTTTTCTCTCTGTCATGGTCTATTGACTCCAGAGTTTGTCACTGAGGTTAAAGTGGAGTTTTTCTACTGATCGACGACCAAATCTGATTAACGTTGAGCCTGAGACAGAGAGTTGATACACTACATACAAATCCACTACATCCATTTTCTCTATATGGTCTGAATATGCCCTTAGCACGTGTGTGTGTGAGCATATGCTGTATGAGTAAACTCCTTGAACCTAGAATTACAATTTCTGAGGTGAGATTATGTGTGATGCCCGCCTGCATGCCTGTGTGCGCATGTGTGTGTGCTGCACACAGTATTCAGTGTATGTGTGTATTTGTATTTTTTTTTATTGCTTGGTATTACTGCACTGTTGGAGCTAGAAACACAAGCAAACTTTATTTGTCACATGCGCCAAAAACAACAAGTGTAGACCTTACCGTGAAATGCTTACTTACAAGCCCTTAACCAACAGAGCAGTTCAAGAAGAGTTAAGAAAATATTTCCCAAATAAATGAAAGTAAAAAATACTAAAAAAGTAACACAATAACAATAACAAGGCTATATACGGGGGTACCGGTACGGGGGTACCGGTACCGAGTCAGTCGGTGGCCATTTGATTAATTGTTCAGCAGTCTTATGGCTTGGGGGTAGAAGCTGTTAAGGAGCCTTTTGGTCCTAGACTTGGAGCTCCAGTATCGCTTGCCGTGCGGTAGCAGAGAAAACAGTCTATGACTTGGGTGACTGGAGTCTCTGACAATTTTATGGTCTTTCCTCTGACACCGCCAATTATGTAAGTCCTGGATTGCAGGAAGCTTGGTCCCAGTGATGTACTGGGCCGTACGCACTACCCTCTGTAGCGCCTTACAATCAGATGCCGAGCAGTTGCCATACCAGGCAGTGATGCAACCAGTCAGGATGCTCTCGATGGTGCAGCTGTAGAACTTTTTGAGGATCTGGGGACCCATGCTAAATATTTTCATTCTCCTGAGGGGGTAAAGGTTTTGTTGTGCCCTTTTTCACAACTGTCTTGGTGTGATTGGACCATGATAGATCGTTGGTGATGTGGACACTAAGGAACTTGAAACTCTCGACCTGCTCCACTACAGCCCCGTTGATGTTAATGGGGGCCTGTTCGGCCTGCCTTTTCCTGTAGTCCACGATCAGCTCCTTTGTTTTGCTCACATTGTTTTGCTCACATTGATGGAGAGGTTGTTGTCCTGGCACCACACTGCCAGTTCTCTGACCTCCTCCCTATAGACTGTCTCATCATTGTCGGTGATCAGGCCTACCACTGTTGTGTCGTCAGCAAACTTAATGATGGTGTTGGAGTCGTTTTTGGCCACGCAGTCGTGGGTGAACAGGGAGTACAGGAGGGGACTAAGTACACACCCCTGAGGGGCCCCAGTTTTGAAGATCAGCGTGGCAGATGTGTTGTTGTCTATCTTTACCGCCTGGGAGCTGCCCGTCAAGAAGTCCAGGATCCAGTTGCAGAGGGAGGTGTTTAGTCTCAGGGTCCTTAGCTTAGTGATGAGCTTCATGGGCTCTATGGTGTTGAACGATGAGTTGTAGTCAATGAGCAGCATTCTCACATAGGTGTTCCTTTTGTCCAGGTGGGAAAGGACAGTGTGGAGTGCGATTGAGATTGCGTCATCTTTGTATCTGTTGGGGCGATCTGTGAATTGGAGTGGGTCTAGGGTATCTGGGAGGATGCTGTTGATGTGAGCCATGACCAGCCTTTCAAAGCACTTCATGGCTTTCGACGTGAGTGCTATGGGCGGTAATCATTTAGACAGGTTACCTTCACTTCCTTGGGCACAGAGACTATGGTGGTCTGCTTGAATATAGGTATTACAGACTCAGTCAGGGAGAGGTTGAAGATGTCAGTGAAGACACTTGCCACTTGCCAGTGAAGACACGTACACGTCCTGGTAATCCATCTGGCCCCGCGGCTTTGTGAATGTTGACCTGTTAAAGGTCTTGCTCACATTGGCTACCGAGAGCGTTATCACACAGTCGAGCATAAAAGGCATTTAGCTCGTCTGGTAGGCTCACGTCACTGGGCAGTTCACGTCTGGGTTTCCCTTTCTAGTTCGTAATAGTATTCAAGCCCTGCCACATCCGACGAACATCAGAGCCAGTGTAGTAGGATTCAATCTTAATCCTGTATTGATCCTTGCGATAACATCTGCAAATCTGTGTATGTGACCAATAAACTTTGATTTTATGTTTCTATATGGACTTGTTAACCTATACATATCAGTGCAGTGTTGTAGTAGTGTCCAGTTGAAAGTTTCATGACCCCCTCCCTTGTTCTCTCTGGAAGACGGGACGGGGATATGGGATCATATCTCTTTCCCTGCAAAAATCACACCAAACAGTCAACAAATGGAAATAATCCCCTCCTCACAGACACACACACACACACACACACACACACACACACACACACACACACACACACACACACACACACACACACACACACACACACACACACACACACACACACACACACACACACACACACACACACACACACACACACACAACATGCTCATGTGATAAAGACAAATGCATACACAATCTCATACACACATACACAGAGCTCAATGTAAATGCATATAAACTCCCGTGTCCTGTTAGTTAATAGGGCTGTAGACAAGGGGTGGGGGTTTAGCGGTGGGCTCGCCATCACACAGCTGTTCAGTCTCTTAAACCCACATCACTGATTGGTCAGGGGCAGGGAGGGTCACTGATTGGATGAGAGCATTCGTGGGTCTCTGCATGGTGGAGTTCAATTAATACCCCAGTCATTGGTTAATACTTTTGAGGCGGCAGGTGGCCTAGTAGTTTGAGCGTTGGGCCAGTAACTGAAAGGTTGCTGGATTGAATCCCTGAGCTAACAAGGTAAAAATCTGTCATTCTGCACCTGAACAAGGCAGTTAACCCACTGTTCCCTGGTAGGCTGTCATTGTAAACAAGAATTTGTTCTTAACTGACTTGCCAAGTTAAATAATGTTTATATAATATATATATATATATATATATATATATATATATATATATATATATATATACTGTCATTAAAGACCATCCTTCATTCACCACTGACACAGTGCCTTTGGAAAGTATTCACACCCCTTGTCTTTGTCCATGTTTTGTTGTGTTACAGACTTAATTTAAACATGATTAAACTGAGATTTTGTGTCCCTGGCCTACACACAATGTCAAAGTAGAATTATGGTTTTATTATTATTATTTTAATTAAAAATTAAAAGCTGAAATGTCTTGAGTCAATAAGTATTCAACCCCTTTGTTATGGCAAGCCTAAATAAGTTCAGCAGTACAAACTAGCTTAACCAGTAACATAATAAGTTGCATGGATTCACTCTGTGTGTAATAATAGTGTTTAACATGATTTTGAATGACTACCTCATCTCTGTACCGCATACATACAATTATCTGTACAGTCCCTCAGTCAAGCAGTGGATTTCAAACTCAGATTCAACCACAAAGACCAGGGTTTTCCAATGCCTCACAAAGAAGGGCACCTATTGCTAGATGGGTAAAAAAAACAGACATTGAATATACCTTTGAGCATGGTGAAGTCATTCCTTAGTATCAATACACCCAGTCACTACAAAGATACAGGTGTCCTTCCTAACTCAGCTGCCAGAGAGAAAGGAAACCGCTCAGGGATTTCACTTTGAGGCCAATGGTGACTTTAAAACAATTACAGAGTTTAATGGCTGTAATAGCAGAAAACTGAGGATGGATCAACAACATTGTAGTTACTCCACAATACTAACCTAACTGACAGAGTGAAAAGAAGGATGTCTTTAGAGAATAAAAATATTTAGAAACTGCATCATGTTATGGGTATGCTTGTGATCGACAAGGACTAGGGAGTTTTTTATTATAAAAATAAATGGAATGGAGCTAAGCACAGGCAAAATCCTACAGGAAAACCTGGTTCAGTCTGCTTCCACCAGACACTGGGAGATGAATTCACCTTTCAGCAGGACAAATCTACACTGGAGTTGCTTACCAAGAAGACAGTGAATGTGAGTGGCCCGAGTTACAGTTTTGACTTAAATCTACTTGAAAATCTATGTCAAGACCTAAAAATGGTTGATAAGCAATGATCAAAAACCAATTTGACAGAGCTTAAAGAATTTTGAAATAATAATGGGCAAATGTGGCACAATCTAGAGACTTACCAAAAAATACTTTAATCGCTGCCAAGGTTGCATCTAGAAATTACTGACCCAGGCGTGTGAATACTTATGTAAATTAGATATTTCTGTATTTAATTTTAAATATTTGTTTAAAAATTTCAGAACATTCTTTTCACTTTGTCACTATGGGGTATTGTGTGTAGATTTCTGAAGACACTGTAGATACTGATCGTCATAGTCACAGTCACAGTGATAGATACTGATCATCATAGTGACAGTCACAGTGATAGATACTGATCGTCATAGTGACAGTGATAGATACTGATCATCATAGTGACAGTCACAGTGATAGATACTGATCATCATAGTGACAGTCACAGTGATAGATACTCATCATCACAGTGACAGTCACAGTGATAGATACTCATCATCATAGTGACAGTGACAGTGATAGATACTCATCATCATAGTGACAGTCACAGTGATAGATACTCATCATCATAGTGACAGTCACAGTGATAGATACTGATCATCATAGTGACAGTCACAGTGATAGATACTGATCATCATAGTGACAGTCACAGTAATAGATACTCATCATCATAGTGACAGTCACAATGATAGATACTGATCATCATAGTCACAGTCACAGTGATAGATACTCATCATCATAGTGACAGTCACAGTGATAGATACTCATCATCATAGTGACAGTGACAGTGATAGATACTGATCATCATAGTGACAGTCACAGTGATAGATACTCATCATCATAGTGACAGTGACAGTGATAGATACTCATCATCATAGTGACAGTCACAGTGATAGATACTGATCATCATAGTGACAGTCACAGTGATAGATACTCATCATCATAGTGACAGTCACAGTGATAGATACTGATCATCATAGTGACAGTGACAATGATAGATACTGATCATCATAGTGATAGTGATAGATACTGATCATCATAGTGACAGTGATAGATACTGATCATCATAGAGACAGTGACAGTGATAGATACTGATCATCATAGTGACAGTGATAGTGATAGATACTGATCATCATAGTGACAGTGATAGTGATAGATGCTGATCATCATAGTGAGAGTGATAGATGCTGATCATCATAGAGACAGTGACAGTGATAGATGCTGATCATCATAGTGACAGTGATAGATGCTGATCATCATAGAGACAGTGATAGATGCTGATCATCATAGAGACAGTGACAGTGATAGATGCTGATCATCATAGTGACAGTGATAGATGCTGATCATCATAGAGACAGTGACAGTGATAGATGCTGATCATCATAGTGACAGTGACAGTGATAGATGCTGATCATCATAGTGACAGTGATACATGCTGATCATCATAGTGACAGTGACAGTGATAGATACTGATCATCATAGTGACAGTCACAGTGATAGATACTCATCATCATAGTGACAGTCACAGTGATAGATACTGATCATCATAGTGACAGTCACAGTAATAGATACTCATCATCATAGTGACAGTGACAGTGATAGATGCTGATCATCATAGAGACAGTGACAGATGCTGATCATCATAGAGACAGTGACAGTGATAGATGCTGATCATCATAGTGACAGTGACAGTGATAGATACTGATCATCATAGTGACAGTGACAGTGATAGATGCTGATAGTCATAGTGACAGTGACAGTGATAGATGTTGATCGTCATAGTGACAGTGATAGATGCTGATCGTCATAGTGACAGTGATAGATGCTGATCGTCATAGTGACAGTGACAGTGATAGATGCTGATAGTCATAGTGACAGTGACAGTGATAGATGTTGATCGTCATAGTGACAGTGATAGATACTGATCATCATAGTGACAGTGACAGTGATAGATGCTGATAGTCATAGTGACAGTGACAGTGATAGATGCTGATCGTCATAGTGACAGTGATAGATACTGATCATCATAGTGACAGTGACAGTGATAGATGCTGATAGTCATAGTGACAGTGATATATACTGATCATCATAGTGACAGTGACAGTGATAGATGCTGATCGTCATAGTGACAGTGATAGATTCTGATCGTCATAGGGACAGTGATAGATGCTGATCGTCATAGTGACAGTGACAGATGCTGATCATCATATTGACAGTGGCAGTGATAGATGCTGATCGTCATAGTGACAGTGATAGATGCTGATCGTCATAGTGACCGTGACAGTGATAGATACTCATCATCATAGTGACAGTCACAGTGATAGATACTGATCATCATAGTGACAGTGACAGTGATAGATACTGATCATCATAGTGACAGTGATAGATACTGATCATCATAGTGACAGTGATAGATACTGATCATCATAGTGACAGTGATAGTGATAGATACTGATCATCATAGTGACAGTGATAGTGATAGATGCTGATCATCATAGTGAGAGTGATAGATGCTGATCATCATAGAGACAGTGACAGTGATAGATGCTGATCATCATAGTGACAGTGATAGATGCTGATCATCATAGAGACAGTGATAGATGCTGATCATCATAGAGACAGTGACAGTGATAGATGCTGATCATCATAGTGACAGTGATAGATGCTGATCATCATAGAGACAGTGACAGTGATAGATGCTGATCATCATAGTGACAGTGACAGTGATAGATGCTGATCATCATAGTGACAGTGATACATGCTGATCATCATAGTGACAGTGACAGTGATAGATACTGATCATCATAGTGACAGTGATAGATACTGATCATCATAGTGACAGTCACAGTGATAGATACTGATCATCATAGTGACAGTCACAGTAATAGATACTCATCATCATAGTGACAGTGACAGTGATAGATGCTGATCATCATAGAGACAGTGACAGATGCTGATCATCATAGAGACAGTGACAGTGATAGATGCTGATCATCATAGTGACAGTGACAGTGATAGATGCTGATCGTCATAGTGACAGTGATAGATGCTGATCGTCATAGTGACAGTGACAGTGATAGATGCTGATAGTCATAGTGACAGTGACAGTGATAGATGTTGATCGTCATAGTGACAGTGATAGATACTGATCATCATAGTGACAGTGACAGTGATAGATGCTGATAGTCATAGTGACAGTGACAGTGATAGATGTTGATCGTCATAGTGACAGTGACAGATGCTGATCATCATATTGACAGTGGCAGTGATAGATGCTGATCGTCATAGTGACAGTGATAGATGATCAGTGACAGTGAGATGCTGATCATCATAGTGACAGTGATGAGATGCTGATCATCATAGACAGTGACAGTGATAGATGCTGATCATCATAGTGACAGTGACAGTGATAGATGCTGATCGTCATAGTGACAGTGATAGATGCTGATCGTCATAGTGACAGTGACAGTGATAGATGCTGATAGTCATAGTGACAGTGACAGTGATAGATGCTGATCGTCATAGTGACAGTGATAGATACTGATCATCATAGTGACAGTGACAGTGATAGATGCTGATAGTCATAGTGACAGTGACAGTGATAGATGCTGATCGTCATAGTGACAGTGATAGATACTGATCATCATAGTGACAGTGACAGTGATAGATGCTGATAGTCATAGTGACAGTGATAGATACTGATCATCATAGTGACAGTGACAGTGATAGATGCTGATCGTCATAGTGACAGTGACAGTGATAGATGCTGATCATCATAGTGACAGTGACAGATAGATGCTGATCATCATAGTGACAGTGATAGATGCTGATCATCATAGTGACAGTGACAGTGATAGATGCTGATCGTCATAGTGACAGTGATAGATGCTGATCGTCATAGTGACAGTGACAGTGACAGTAGATAGATGCTGATCATCATAGGGACAGTGATAGATGCTGATCATCATAGTGACAGTGACAGTGATAGATGCTGATCATCATAGTGACAGTGATAGATGCTGATCATCATAGTGACAGTGATAGATGCTGATCGTCATAGTGACCGTGACAGTGATAGATTCTGATCGTCATTGGGACAGTGATAGATGCTGATCATCATAGTGACAGTGACAGTGATAGATGCTGATCGTCATAGGGACAGTGATAGATGCTGATCGTCATAGTGACAGTGACAGATGCTGATCATCATATTGATGGCAGTGATAGATGCTGATCGTCATAGTGACAGTGATAGATGCTGATCGTCATAGTGACCGTGACAGTGATAGATTCTGATCATCATAGTGACAGTGACAGTGATAGATGCTGATCGTCATAGTGACAGTGACAGTGATAGATGCTGATCATCATAGTGACAGTGACAGTGATAGATGCTGATCATCATAGTGACAGTGACAGTGATAGATGCTGATCATCATAGTGACAGTGACAGTGATAGATGCTGATCATCATAGTGACAGTGATAGATGCTGATCATCATAGTGACAGTGAGATGCTGATCATCATAGTGACAGTGACAGTGATAGATGCTGATCATCATAGTGACAGTGATAGATGCTGATCATCATAGAGACAGTGACAGATGATAGATGCTGATCATCATAGTGACAGTGACAGTGATAGATGCTGATCATCATAGTGACAGTGATAGATGCATCATAGTGACAGTGATCATCATAGTGACAGTGACAGTGATAGATACTGATCATCATAGAGACAGTGACAGTGATAGATGCTGATCATCATAGTGACAGTGACAGTGATAGATGCTGATCATCATAGTGACAGTGACAGTGATAGATACTGATCATCATAGTGACAGTGATAGATACTGATCATCATAGAGACAGTCACAGTGATAGATACTGATCATCATAGTGACAGTCACAGTGATAGATACTCATCATCATAGTGACAGTGACAGTGATAGATGCTGATCATCATAGAGACAGTGACAGTGATAGATGCTGATCATCATAGAGACAGTGACAGTGATAGATGCTGATCATCATAGTGACAGTGATAGATGCTGATCATCATAGTGACAGTGACAGTGATAGATGCTGATCGTGTGACAGTGATAGATGCTGATCATCATAGTGACAGTGACAGTGATAGATGCTGATAGTCATAGTGACAGTGACAGTGATAGATGCTGATCGTCATAGTGACAGTGATAGATACTGATCATCATAGTGACAGTGACAGTGATAGATGCTGATAGTCATAGTGACAGTGACAGTGATAGATGCTGATCGTCATAGTGACAGTGATAGATACTGATCATCATAGTGACAGTGACAGTGATAGATGCTGATAGTCATAGTGACAGTGATAGATACTGATCATCATAGTGACAGTGACAGTGATAGATGCTGATCGTCATAGTGACAGTGACAGTGATAGATGCTGATCGTGACAGTGAGATGCTGATCATCATAGTGACAGTGACAGTGATAGATGCTGATCGTCATAGTGACAGTGATAGATGCTGATCATCATAGTGACAGTGACAGTGATAGATGCTGATCATCATAGTGACAGTGACAGTGATAGATGCTGATCATCATAGTGACAGTGACAGTGATAGATGCTGATCGTCATAGTGACAGTGATAGATGCTGATCGTCATAGTGACAGTGACAGTGATAGATTCTGATCGTCATAGGGACAGTGATAGATGCTGATCGTCATAGTGACAGTGACAGTGATAGATGCTGATCATCATATTGACAGTGGCAGTGATAGATGCTGATCGTCATAGTGACAGTGATAGATGCTGATCGTCATAGTGACCGTGACAGTGATAGATTCTGATCGTCATAGGGACAGTGATAGATGCTGATCGTCATAGTGACAGTGACAGTGATAGATTCTGATCGTCATAGGGACAGTGATAGATGCTGATCGTCATAGTGACAGTGACAGATGCTGATCATCATATTGACAGTGGCAGTGATAGATGCTGATCGTCATAGTGACAGTGATAGATGCTGATCGTCATAGTGACAGTGACAGTGATAGATTCTGATCATCATAGTGACAGTGACAGTGATAGATGCTGATCGTCATAGTGACAGTGACAGTGATAGATGCTGATCATCATAGTGACCGTGACAGTGATAGATTCTGATCATCATAGTGACAGTGATAGTGATAGATGCTGATCGTCATAGTGACAGTGATAGATAGATACTGATCATCATAGTGACAGTGACAGTGATAGATGCTGATCGTCATAGTGACAGTGATAGATGCTGATCATCATAGAGACAGTGATAGATGCTGATCATCATAGTGACAGTGACAGTGATAGATGCTGATCGTCATAGTGACAGTGATAGATGCTGATCGTCATAGTGACAGTGACAGTGATAGATGCTGATAGTCATAGTGACAGTGACAGTGATAGATGCTGATCGTCATAGTGACAGTGATAGATACTGATCATCATAGTGACAGTGACAGTGATAGATGCTGATAGTCATAGTGACAGTGACAGTGATAGATGCTGATCGTCATAGTGACAGTGATAGATACTGATCATCATAGTGACAGTGACAGTGATAGATGCTGATAGTCATAGTGACAGTGATAGATACTGATCATCATAGTGACAGTGACAGTGATAGATGCTGATCGTCATAGTGACAGTGACAGTGATAGATGCTGATCGTCATAGTGACAGTGATAGATGCTGATCATCATAGTGACAGTGATAGATGCTGATCATCATAGTGACAGTGACAGTGATAGATGCTGATCGTCATAGTGACAGTGATAGATGCTGATCGTCATAGTGACAGTGACAGTGATAGATTCTGATCGTCATAGGGACAGTGATAGATGCTGATCGTCATAGTGACAGTGACAGTGATAGATGCTGATCATCATATTGACAGTGGCAGTGATAGATGCTGATCGTCATAGTGACAGTGATAGATGCTGATCGTCATAGTGACCGTGACAGTGATAGATTCTGATCGTCATAGGGACAGTGATAGATGCTGATCGTCATAGTGACAGTGACAGTGATAGATTCTGATCATCAGTGATAGATGCTGATCAGTGACAGTGACAGATGCTGATCATCATATTGACAGTGGCAGTGATAGATGCTGATCATCATAGTGACAGTGATAGATGCTGATCGTCATAGTGACAGTGACAGTGATAGATTCTGATCATCATAGTGACAGTGACAGTGATAGATGCTGATAGTGACAGTGACAGTGATAGATGCTGATCGTCATAGTGACCGTGACAGTGATAGATTCTGATCATCATAGTGACAGTGATAGTGATAGATGCTGATCGTCATAGTGACAGTGATAGATACTGATCATCATAGTGACAGTGACAGTGATAGATGCTGATCGTCATAGTGACAGTGATAGATGCTGATCATCATAGAGACAGTGATAGATGCTGATCATCATAGAGACAGTGACAGTGATAGATGCTGATCATCATAGTGACAGTGATAGATGCTGATCATCATAGAGACAGTGACAGTGATAGATGCTGATCATCATAGTGACAGTGACAGATGCTGATCATCATAGTGACAGTGAGATGCTGATCATCATAGAGACAGTGATAGATACTGATCATCATAGAGACAGTGACAGTGATAGATGCTGATCATCATAGTGACAGTGACAGTGATAGATGCTGATCATTATAGTGACAGTGATAGATGATCATCATAGTGACAGTGATAGATACTGATCATCATAGAGACAGTGACAGTGATAGATACTGATCATCATAGTGACAGTGATAGTGATAGATACTGATCATCATAGTGACAGTGATAGTGATAGATGCTGATCATCATAGTGAGAGTGATAGATGCTGATCATCATAGAGACAGTGACAGTGATAGATGCTGATCATCATAGTGACAGTGATAGATGCTGATCATCATAGAGACAGTGATAGATGCTGATCATCATAGAGACAGTGACAGTGATAGATGCTGATCATCATAGTGACAGTGATAGATGCTGATCATCATAGAGACAGTGACAGTGATAGATGCTGATCATCATAGTGACAGTGACAGTGATAGATGCTGATCATCATAGTGACAGTGATACATGCTGATCATCATAGTGACAGTGACAGTGATAGATACTGATCATCATAGTGACAGTCACAGTGATAGATACTCATCATCATAGTGACAGTCACAGTGATAGATACTGATCATCATAGTGACAGTCACAGTGATAGATACTCATCATCATAGTGACAGTGACAGTGATAGATGCTGATCATCATAGAGACAGTGACAGATGCTGATCATCATAGAGACAGTGACAGTGATAGATGCTGATCATCATAGTGACAGTGATAGATGCTGATCATCATAGTGACAGTGACAGATAGATGCTGATCATCATAGTGACAGTGATAGATGCTGATCATCATAGTGACAGTGACAGTGATAGATGCTGATAGTCATAGTGACAGTGACAGTGATAGATGCTGATCGTCATAGTGACAGTGATAGATACTGATCATCATAGTGACAGTGACAGTGATAGATGCTGATAGTCATAGTGACAGTGACAGTGATAGATGCTGATCGTCATAGTGACAGTGATAGATGCTGATCGTCATAGTGACAGTGACAGTGATAGATGCTGATAGTCATAGTGACAGTGACAGTGATAGATGCTGATCATCATAGTGACAGTGATAGATAGATCATCATAGTGACAGTGACAGTGATAGATGCTGATCATCATAGTGACAGTGACAGTGATAGATGCTGATCATCATAGTGACAGTGACAGTGATAGATTCTGATCGTCATAGTGACAGTGATAGATGCTGATCATAGTGACAGTGACAGTGATGCTGAGTCATAGTGACAGTGATAGATGCTGATCATCATAGTGACAGTGACAGTGATAGATGCTGATAGTCATAGTGACAGTGACAGTGATAGATGCTGATCGTCATAGTGACAGTGACAGTGATCATCATATTGACAGTGGCAGTGATAGATGCTGATCATCATAGTGACAGTGATAGATGCTGATCGTCATAGTGACAGTGACAGATAGATTCTGATCATCATAGTGACAGTGACAGTGATAGATGCTGATCAGTCATAGTGACAGTGACAGTGATAGATGCTGATCATCATAGTGACAGTGATAGATACTGATCTGATGACAGTCACAGTGATAGATGCTGATAGTCATCAGTGACAGTGATAGATACTGATCATCATAGTGACAGTGACAGTGATAGATGCTGATCGTCATAGTGACAGTGACAGTGATAGATGCTGATCGTCATAGTGACAGTGATAGATTCTGATCGTCATAGGGACAGTGATAGATGCTGATCGTCATAGTGACAGTGACAGATGCTGATCATCATATTGACAGTGGCAGTGATAGATGCTGATCGTCATAGTGACAGTGATAGATGCTGATCGTCATAGTGACCGTGACAGTGATAGATTCTGATCATCATAGTGACAGTGACAGTGATAGATGCTGATCATCATAGAGACAGTGACAGTGATAGATGCTGATCATCATAGAGACAGTGACAGTGATAGATGCTGATCATCATAGTCACAGTGATAGATACTGATCATCATAGTGACAGTCACAGTAATAGATACTCATCATCATAGTGACAGTGACAGTGATAGATGCTGATCATCATAGACAGTGACAGTGATAGATGCTGATCATCATAGTGACAGTGACAGTGATAGATGCTGATCATCATAGTGACAGTGATAGATGCTGATCATCATAGTGACAGTGACAGTGATAGATGCTGATAGTCATAGTGACAGTGACAGTGATAGATGCTGATCGATGACAGTGACAGTGATAGATACTGATCATCATAGTGACAGTGACAGTGATAGATGCTGATAGTCATAGTGACAGTGACAGTGACAGTGACAGTGAGATGCTGATCATCATAGTGACAGTGACAGTGATAGATGCTGATCATCATAGTGACAGTGATAGATGCTGATCGTCATAGTGACAGTGACAGTGATAGATGATCATCATAGTGACAGTGACATTGATAGATGCTGATCATCATAGTGACAGTGACAGTGATAGATGCTGATCGTCATAGTGACAGTGATAGATACTGATCATCATAGTGACAGTGACAGTGATAGATGCTGATCGTCATAGTGACAGTGACAGTGATAGATGCTGATCGTCATAGTGACAGTGATAGATTCTGATCGTCATAGGGACAGTGATAGATGCTGATCGTCATAGTGACAGTGACAGATGCTGATCATCATATTGACAGTGGCAGATGCTGATCACATAGTGACAGTGATAGATGCTGATCATCATAGTGACAGTGATGATAGATGCTGATCATCATAGTGACAGTGACAGTGATAGATGCTGATCATCATGAGATGCTGACAGTGACAGTGATAGATGCTGATCATCATAGTGACAGTGACAGTGATAGATGCTGATCATCATAGTGACAGTGACAGTGATAGATGCTGATCATCATAGTGACAGTGACAGTGATAGATGCTGATCATCATAGTGACAGTGACAGTGATAGATGCTGATCATCATAGTGACAGTGACAGTGATAGATACTGATCATCATAGTGACAGTCACAGTGATAGATACTCATCATCATAGTGACAGTCACAGTGATAGATACTGATCATCATAGTGACAGTCACAGTAATAGATACTCATCATCATAGTGACAGTGACAGTGATAGATGCTGATCATCATAGAGACAGTGACAGTGATAGATGCTGATCATCATAGAGACAGTGACAGTGATAGATGCTGATCATCATAGTGACAGTGATAGATGCTGATCATCATAGTGACAGTGACAGTGATAGATGCTGATCGTCATAGTGACAGTGATAGATGCTGATCGTCATAGTGACAGTGACAGTGATAGATGCTGATAGTCATAGTGACAGTGACAGTGATAGATGCTGATCGTCATAGTGACAGTGATAGATACTGATCATCATAGTGACAGTGACAGTGATAGATGCTGATAGTCATAGTGACAGTGACAGTGATAGATGCTGATCGTCATAGTGACAGTGATAGATACTGATCATCATAGTGACAGTGACAGTGATAGATTCTGATAGTCATAGTGACAGTGATAGATACTGATCATCATAGTGACAGTGACAGTGATAGATGCTGATCGTCATAGTGACAGTGACAGTGATAGATGCTGATCGTCATAGTGACAGTGATAGATACTGATCATCATAGTGACAGTGACAGTGATAGATGCTGATAGTCATAGTGACAGTGATAGATACTGATCATCATAGTGACAGTGACAGTGATAGATGCTGATCATCATAGTGACAGTGACAGTGATAGATGCTGATCGTCATAGTGACAGTGACAGTGATAGATGCTGATCATATAGTGACAGTGATAGATGCTGATCATCATAGTGACAGTGACAGTGATAGATTCTGATCATCATAGGGACAGTGATAGATGCTGATCATCATAGTGACAGTGACAGTGATAGATGCTGATCATCATATTGACAGTGGCAGTGATAGATGCTGATGTCATAGTGACAGTGATAGATGCTGATCATCATAGTGACAGTGACAGTGATAGATGCTGATCATCATAGTGACAGTGATAGATGCTGATCATCATAGTGACAGTGACAGTGATAGATTCTGATCATCATAGGGACAGTGATAGATGCTGATCATAGTGACAGTGACAGATGCTGATCATCATATTGACAGTGGCAGTGATAGATGCTGATCATCATAGTGACAGTGATAGATGCTGATCATCATAGTGACAGTGACAGATAGATTCTGATCATCATAGTGACAGTGACAGTGATAGATGCTGATCATCATAGTGACAGTGACAGTGATAGATGCTGATCATCATAGTGACAGTGACAGTAGATACTGATCATCATAGTGACAGTGACAGTGATAGATGCTGATCATCATAGTGACAGTGATAGTGATAGATGTGACAGTCATGATAGATGACAGTGACAGTGATAGATGCTGATCATCATAGTGACAGTGATAGATGCTGATCATCATAGTGACAGTGACAGTGATAGATGCTGATCATCATAGTGACAGTGATAGATGCTGATCATCATAGTGACAGTGACAGTGATAGATGCTGATAGTCATAGTGACAGTGACAGTGATAGATGCTGATCGTCATAGTGACAGTGATAGATACTGATCATCATAGTGACAGTGACAGTGATAGATGCTGATAGTCATAGTGACAGTGACAGTGATAGATGCTGATCGTCATAGTGACAGTGATAGATACTGATCATCATAGTGACAGTGACAGTGATAGATGCTGATAGTCATAGTGACAGTGATAGATACTGATCATCATAGTGACAGTGACAGTGATAGATGCTGATCATCATAGTGACAGTGACAGTGATAGATGCTGATCGTCATAGTGACAGTGATAGATGCTGATCATCATAGTGACAGTGATAGATGATCATCATAGTGACAGTGACAGTGATAGATGCTGATCGTCATAGTGACAGTGATAGATGCTGATCGTCATAGTGACAGTGACAGTGATAGATTCTGATCGTCATAGGGACAGTGATAGATGCTGATCGTCATAGTGACAGTGACAGTGATAGATGCTGATCATCATATTGACAGTGGCAGTGATAGATGCTGATCGTCATAGTGACAGTGATAGATGCTGATCGTCATAGTGACCGTGACAGTGATAGATTCTGATCGTCATAGGGACAGTGATAGATGCTGATCGTCATAGTGACAGTGACAGTGATAGATTCTGATCGTCATAGGGACAGTGATAGATGCTGATCGTCATAGTGACAGTGACAGATGCTGATCATCATATTGACAGTGGCAGTGATAGATGCTGATCGTCATAGTGACAGTGATAGATGCTGATCGTCATAGTGACCGTGACAGTGATAGATTCTGATCATCATAGTGACAGTGACAGTGATAGATGCTGATCGTCATAGTGACAGTGACAGTGATAGATGCTGATCGTCATAGTGACCGTGACAGTGATAGATTCTGATCATCATAGTGACAGTGATAGTGATAGATGCTGATCGTCATAGTGACAGTGATAGATACTGATCATCATAGTGACAGTGACAGTGATAGATGCTGATCGTCATAGTGACAGTGATAGATGCTGATCATCATAGAGACAGTGATAGATGCTGATCATCATAGAGACAGTGACAGTGATAGATGCTGATCATCATAGTGACAGTGATAGATGCTGATCATCATAGAGACAGTGACAGTGATAGATGCTGATCATCATAGTGACAGTGACAGTGATAGATGCTGATCATCATAGTGACAGTGATAGATGCTGATCATCATAGAGACAGTGATAGATACTGATCATCATAGAGACAGTGACAGTGATAGATGCTGATCATCATAGTGACAGTGACAGTGATAGATGCTGATCATTATAGTGACAGTGATAGATACTGATCATCATAGTGACAGTGATAGATACTGATCATCATAGAGACAGTGACAGTGATAGATACTGATCATCATAGTGACAGTGATAGTGATAGATACTGATCATCATAGTGACAGTGATAGTGATAGATGCTGATCATCATAGTGAGAGTGATAGATGCTGATCATCATAGAGACAGTGACAGTGATAGATGCTGATCATCATAGTGACAGTGATAGATGCTGATCATCATAGAGACAGTGATAGATGCTGATCATCATAGAGACAGTGACAGTGATAGATGCTGATCATCATAGTGACAGTGATAGATGCTGATCATCATAGAGACAGTGACAGTGATAGATGCTGATCATCATAGTGACAGTGACAGTGATAGATGCTGATCATCATAGTGACAGTGATACATGCTGATCATCATAGTGACAGTGACAGTGATAGATACTGATCATCATAGTGACAGTCACAGTGATAGATACTCATCATCATAGTGACAGTCACAGTGATAGATACTGATCATCATAGTGACAGTCACAGTAATAGATACTCATCATCATAGTGACAGTGACAGTGATAGATGCTGATCATCATAGAGACAGTGACAGATGCTGATCATCATAGAGACAGTGACAGTGATAGATGCTGATCATCATAGTGACAGTGATAGATGCTGATCATCATAGTGACAGTGACAGTGATAGATGCTGATCGTCATAGTGACAGTGATAGATGCTGATCGTCATAGTGACAGTGACAGTGATAGATGCTGATCATCATAGTGACAGTGACAGTGATAGATGCTGATCGTCATAGTGACAGTGATAGATGACATCATAGTGACAGTGACAGTGATAGATGCTGATCATCATAGTGACAGTGACAGTGATAGATGCTGATCATCATAGTGACAGTGATAGATGACAGTGACAGTGATAGATGCTGATCAGTCATAGTGACAGTGACAGTGATAGATGCTGATCATCATAGTGACAGTGATAGATACTGATCATCATAGTGACAGTGACAGTGATAGATGCTGATCATCATAGTGACAGTGACAGTGATAGATGCTGATCATCATAGTGACAGTGACAGTGATAGATTCTGATAGTCATAGTGACAGTGATAGATGCTGATCATCATAGTGACAGTGACAGTGATAGATGCTGATCGTCATAGTGACAGTGATAGATTCTGATCGTCATAGGGACAGTGATAGATGCTGATCGTCATAGTGACAGTGACAGTGATAGATTCTGATCGTCATAGGGACAGTGATAGATGCTGATCGTCATAGTGACAGTGACAGATGCTGATCATCATATTGACAGTGGCAGTGATAGATGCTGATCGTCATAGTGACAGTGATAGATGCTGATCGTCATAGTGACCGTGACAGTGATAGATTCTGATCATCATAGTGACAGTGACAGTGATAGATGCTGATCGTCATAGTGACAGTGACAGTGATAGATGCTGATCGTCATAGTGACAGTGACAGTGATAGATTCTGATCATCATAGTGACAGTCACAGTGATAGATACTCATCATCATAGTGACAGTCACAGTGATAGATACTGATCATCATAGTGACAGTCACAGTAATAGATACTCATCATCATAGTGACAGTGACAGTGATAGATGCTGATCATCATAGAGACAGTGACAGTGATAGATGCTGATCATCATAGAGACAGTGACAGTGATAGATGCTGATCATCATAGTGACAGTGATAGATGCTGATCATCATGAGTGACAGTGATAGTGAGTGATAGATGCTGATCATCATAGTGACAGTGACAGTGATAGATGCTGATCATAGTGACAGTGACAGTATAGATGCTGATCAGTGACAGTGATAGATGCTGATCATCATAGTGACAGTGACAGTGATAGATGCTGATAGTCATAGTGACAGTGACAGTGATAGATGCTGATCATAGTGACAGTGACAGTGATAGATGCTGATCATCATAGTGACAGTGACAGTGATAGATGCTGATCAGTGATAGTGACAGTGATAGATACTGATCATCATAGTGACAGTGACAGTGATAGATGCATCATCATAGTGACAGTGACAGTGATAGATGCTGATCATCATAGTGACAGTGACAGTGATAGATGCTGATCATCATAGTGACAGTGACAGTGATAGATGCTGATCATCATAGTGACAGTGACAGTGATAGATACTCATCATCATAGTGACAGTGACAGTGATAGATGCTGATCATCATAGAGACAGTGACAGTGATAGATGCTGATCATCATAGAGACAGTGACAGTGATAGATGCTGATCATCATAGTGACAGTGATAGATGCTGATCATCATAGTGACAGTGACAGTGATAGATGCTGATCGTCATAGTGACAGTGATGCATAGATGCTGATCATCATAGTGACAGTGACAGTGATAGATGCTGATCGTCATAGTGACAGTGACAGTGATAGATGCTGATCGTCATAGTGACAGTGATAGATGCTGATCATCATAGTGACAGTGATAGATACTGATCATCATAGTGACAGTGATAGATACTGATCATCATAGTGACAGTGATAGTGATAGATACTGATCATCATAGTGACAGTGATAGTGATAGATGCTGATCATCATAGTGAGAGTGATAGATGCTGATCATCATAGAGACAGTGACAGTGATAGATGCTGATCATCATAGTGACAGTGATAGATGCTGATCATCATAGAGACAGTGATAGATGCTGATCATCATAGAGACAGTGACAGTGATAGATGCTGATCATCATAGTGACAGTGATAGATGCTGATCATCATAGAGACAGTGACAGTGATAGATGCTGATCATCATAGTGACAGTGACAGTGATAGATGCTGATCATCATAGTGACAGTGATACATGCTGATCATCATAGTGACAGTGACAGTGATAGATACTGATCATCATAGTGACAGTCACAGTGATAGATACTCATCATCATAGTGACAGTCACAGTGATAGATACTGATCATCATAGTGACAGTCACAGTAATAGATACTCATCATCATAGTGACAGTGACAGTGATAGATGCTGATCATCATAGAGACAGTGACAGATGCTGATCATCATAGAGACAGTGACAGTGATAGATGCTGATCATCATAGTGACAGTGATAGATGCTGATCATCATAGTGACAGTGACAGTGATAGATGCTGATCGTCATAGTGACAGTGATAGATGCTGATCGTCATAGTGACAGTGACAGTGATAGATGCTGATAGTCATAGTGACAGTGACAGTGATAGATGCTGATCGTCATAGTGACAGTGATAGATACTGATCATCATAGTGACAGTGACAGTGATAGATGCTGATAGTCATAGTGACAGTGACAGTGATAGATGCTGATCGTCATAGTGACAGTGATAGATGCTGATCATCATAGTGACAGTGACAGTGATAGATGCTGATAGTCATAGTGACAGTGACAGTGATAGATGCTGATCGTCATAGTGACAGTGATAGATACTGATCATCATAGTGACAGTGACAGTGATAGATGCTGATAGTCATAGTGACAGTGACAGTGATAGATGCTGATCATCATAGTGACAGTGACAGTGATAGATTCTGATAGTCATAGTGACAGTGATAGATACTGATCATCATAGTGACAGTGACAGTGATAGATGCTGATCGTCATAGTGACAGTGATAGATTCTGATCGTCATAGGGACAGTGATAGATGCTGATCGTCATAGTGACAGTGACAGTGATAGATTCTGATCGTCATAGGGACAGTGATAGATGCTGATCGTCATAGTGACAGTGACAGATGCTGATCATCATATTGACAGTGGCAGTGATAGATGCTGATCGTCATAGTGACAGTGATAGATGCTGATCGTCATAGTGACCGTGACAGTGATAGATTCTGATCATCATAGTGACAGTGACAGTGATAGATGCTGATCGTCATAGTGACAGTGACAGTGATAGATGCTGATCGTCATAGTGACCGTGACAGTGATAGATTCTGATCATCATAGTGACAGTCACAGTGATAGATACTCATCATCATAGTGACAGTCACAGTGATAGATACTGATCATCATAGTGACAGTCACAGTAATAGATACTCATCATCATAGTGACAGTGACAGTGATAGATGCTGATCATCATAGAGACAGTGACAGTGATAGATGCTGATCATCATAGAGACAGTGACAGTGATAGATGCTGATCATCATAGTGACAGTGATAGATGCTGATCATCATAGTGACAGTGACAGTGATAGATGCTGATCGTCATAGTGACAGTGATAGATGCTGATCGTCATAGTGACAGTGACAGTGATAGATGCTGATAGTCATAGTGACAGTGACAGTGATAGATGCTGATCGTCATAGTGACAGTGATAGATACTGATCATCATAGTGACAGTGACAGTGATAGATGCTGATCATCATAGTGACAGTGACAGTGATAGATGCTGATCATCATAGTGACAGTGACAGTGATAGATACTGATCATCATAGTGACAGTGACAGTGATAGATGCTGATAGTCATAGTGACAGTGATAGATACTGATCATCATAGTGACAGTGACAGTGATAGATGCTGATCATCATAGTGACAGTGACAGTGATAGATGCTGATCATCATAGTGACAGTGACAGTGATAGATGCTGATCATCATAGTGACAGTGACAGTGATAGATGCTGATCATCATAGTGACAGTGACAGTGATAGATGCTGATCATCATAGTGACAGTGATATAGATGCTGATCATCATAGTGACAGTGACAGTGATAGATGCTGATCATCATAGAGACAGTGACAGTGATAGATGCTGATCATCATAGTGACAGTGATAGATGCTGATCATCATAGTGACAGTGACAGTGATAGATGCTGATCATCATAGTGACAGTGATAGATGCTGATCATCATAGTGACAGTGACAGTGATAGATGCTGATCATCATAGTGACAGTGACAGTGATAGATGCTGATCATCATAGTGACAGTGATAGATGATCATCATAGTGACAGTGACAGTGATAGATGCTGATCATCATAGTGACAGTGACAGTGATAGATGCTGATCATCATAGTGACAGTGATAGATACTGATCATCATAGTGACAGTGACAGTGATAGATGCTGATCATCATAGTGACAGTGACAGTGATAGATGACTGATCTGATCATAGTGACAGTGACAGTGATAGATGCTGATCATCATCATATAGATGACATCATAGTGACAGTGATAGATGCTGATCATCATAGTGACAGTGACAGTGATAGATGCTGATCATCATAGTGACAGTGATAGATGCAGTGACAGTGATATGCTGATCATCATAGTGACAGTGATAGATGCTGATCATCATAGTGACAGTGACATCATCATAGTGACAGTGATAGATGCTGATCATCATAGTGACAGTGACAGTGATAGATGCTGATCATCATAGTGACAGTGATACATCATCATAGTGACAGTGATAGATGCTGATCATCATAGTGACAGTGACAGTGATAGATGCTGATCATCATAGTGACAGTGATAGATGCTGATCATCATAGTGACAGTGACAGTGATAGATGCTGATCATCATAGTGACAGTGATAGATGCTGATCATCATAGACAGTGACAGATAGATGCTGATCATCATAGTGACAGTGACAGTGATAGATGCTGATCATAGTGACAGTGATAGATGCTGATCATCATAGTGACAGTGACAGTGATAGATGCTGATCATCATAGTGACAGTGACAGTGATAGATGCTGATCATCATAGTGACAGTGATAGATACTGATCATCATAGTGACAGTGACAGTGATAGATGCTGATCATCATAGTGACAGTGATAGATGCATCATCATAGTGACAGTGACAGTGATAGATGCTGATCATCATAGTGACAGTGACAGTGATAGATGCTGATCATCATAGTGACAGTGACAGTGATAGATGCTGATCATCATAGTGACAGTGATGATAGATGCTGATCATCATAGTGACAGTGACAGTGATAGATGCTGATCATCATAGTGACAGTGACAGTGATAGATGCTGATCATCATAGTGACAGTGACAGTGATACTGATCATCATAGTGACAGTGACAGTGATAGATGCTGATCATCATAGTGACAGTGATAGATGCTGATCATCATAGAGACAGTGACAGTGATAGATGCTGATCATCATAGTGACAGTGACAGTGATAGATGCTGATCATCATAGTGACAGTGATACATGCTGATCATCATAGTGACAGTGACAGTGATAGATACTGATCATCATAGTGACAGTCACAGTGATAGATACTCTCATCATAGTGACAGTCACAGTGATAGATACTGATCATCATAGTGACAGTCACAGTATAGATACTCATCATCATAGTGACAGTGACAGTGATAGATGCTGATCATCATAGAGACAGTGACAGATGCTGATCATCATAGAGACAGTGACAGTGATAGATGCTGATCATCATAGTGACAGTGATAGATGCTGATCATCATAGTGACAGTGACAGTGATAGATGCTGATCATCAGTGATGATAGATGCTGATCATCATAGTGACAGTGACAGTGATAGATGCTGATCAGTCATAGTGACAGTGACAGTGATAGATGCTGATCGTCATAGTGACAGTGATAGATACTGATCATCATAGTGACAGTGACAGTGATAGATGCTGATCATCATAGTGACAGTGACAGTGATAGATGCTGATCATCATAGTGACAGTGATAGATGCTGATCATCATAGTGACAGTGACAGTGATAGATGCTGATAGTGACAGTGACAGTGATAGATGCTGATCATCATAGTGACAGTGATAGATACTGATCATCATAGTGACAGTGACAGTGATAGATGCTGATAGTCATAGTGACAGTGACAGTGATAGATGCTGATCATCATAGTGACAGTGACAGTGATAGATTCTGATAGTCATAGTGACAGTGATAGATGCTGATCAGTGACAGTGACAGTGATAGATGCTGATCGTCATAGTGACAGTGATAGATTCTGATCGTCATAGGGACAGTGATAGATGCTGATCGTCATAGTGACAGTGACAGTGATAGATTCTGATCGTCATAGGGACAGTGATAGATGCTGATCGTCATAGTGACAGTGACAGATGCTGATCATCATATTGACAGTGGCAGTGATAGATGCTGATCGTCATAGTGACAGTGATAGATGCTGATCGTCATAGTGACCGTGACAGTGATAGATTCTGATCATCATAGTGACAGTGACAGTGATAGATGCTGATCATCATAGTGACAGTGACAGTGATAGATGCTGATCATCATAGTGACCGTGACAGTGATAGATTCTGATCATCATAGTGACAGTCACAGTGATAGATACTCATCATCATAGTGACAGTCACAGTGATAGATACTGATCATCATAGTGACAGTCACAGTAATAGATACTCATCATCATAGTGACAGTGACAGTGATAGATGCTGATCATCATAGAGACAGTGACAGTGATAGATGCTGATCATCATAGAGACAGTGACAGTGATAGATGCTGATCATCATAGTGACAGTGATAGATGCTGATCATCATAGTGACAGTGACAGTGATAGATGCTGATCATCATAGAGACAGTGACAGTGATAGATGCTGATCATCATAGTGACAGTGACAGTGATAGATGCTGATAGTCATAGTGACAGTGACAGTGATAGATGCTGATCGTCATAGTGACAGTGATAGATACTGATCATCATAGTGACAGTGACAGTGATAGATGCTGATAGTCATAGTGACAGTGACAGTGATAGATGCTGATCGTCATAGTGACAGTGATAGATACTGATCATCATAGTGACAGTGACAGTGACAGTGATAGATGCTGATCATCATAGTGACAGTGACAGTGATAGATACTGATCATCATAGTGACAGTGACAGTGATAGATGCTGATCATCATAGTGACAGTGACAGTGATAGATACTGATCATCATAGTGACAGTGATAGATACTGATCATCATAGTGACAGTGATAGTGATAGATACTGATCATCATAGTGACAGTGATAGTGATAGATGCTGATCATCATAGTGACAGTGACAGTGATAGATGCTGATCATCATAGAGACAGTGACAGTGATAGATGCTGATCATCATAGTGACAGTGATAGATGCTGATCATCATAGTGACAGTGACAGTGATAGATGCTGATCATCATAGTGACAGTGATAGATGCAGTGACAGTGACAGTGATAGATGCTGATCATCATAGTGACAGTGACAGTGCTGATCATAGTGATAGATACTGATCATCATAGTGACAGTGACAGTGATAGATGCTGATCATCATAGTGACAGTGACAGTGATAGATGCTGATCATCATAGTGATCAGTGATAGATGATCATCATAGTGACAGTGACAGTGATAGATGCTGATCAGTCATAGTGACAGTGATAGATACTGATCATCATAGTGACAGTGACAGTATAGATGCTGATCATCATAGTGACAGTGACAGTGATAGATGCTGATCATCATAGTGACAGTGATAGATGCTGATCATCATAGTGACAGTGACAGTGATAGATGCTGATCATCATAGTGACAGTGACAGTGATAGATGCTGATCATCATAGTGACAGTAGATGACAGTGACAGTGATAGATGCTGATCATCATAGTGACAGTGACAGTGATAGATGCTGATCATCATAGTGACAGTGACAGTGATAGATGCTGATCATCATAGTGACAGTGACAGTGATAGATGCTGATCATCATAGTGACAGTGATAGATACTGATCATCATAGTGACAGTGATAGATACTGATCATCATAGATGACAGTGATAGATGCTGATCATCATAGTGACAGTGATAGATGCTGATCATCATAGTGACAGTGACAGTGATAGATGCTGATCATCATAGTGACAGTGATAGATGCTGATCATCATAGTGACAGTGATGATAGATGCTGATCATCATAGTGACAGTGACAGTGATAGATGCTGATCGTCATAGTGACAGTGATAGATGCTGATCATCATAGTGACAGTGACAGTGATAGATGCTGATCATCATAGTGACAGTGACAGTGATAGATGCTGATCATCATAGTGACAGTGATACATGCTGATCATCATAGTGACAGTGACAGTGATAGATGCTGATCAGTCATAGTGACAGTGATAGATGCTGATCATCATAGACAGTGACAGTGATAGATTCTGATCATCATAGTGACAGTGACAGTGATAGATGCTGATCATCATAGTGACAGTGACAGTGATAGATGCTGATCATCATAGTGACAGTGACAGTGATAGATACTGATCATCATAGTGACAGTCACAGTGATAGATACTCATCATCATAGTGACAGTCACAGTGATAGATACTGATCATCATAGTGACAGTCACAGTAATAGATACTCATCATCATAGTGACAGTGACAGTGATAGATGCTGATCATCATAGAGACAGTGACAGTGATAGATGCTGATCATCATAGAGACAGTGACAGTGATAGATGCTGATCATCATAGTGACAGTGATAGATGCTGATCATCATAGTGACAGTGACAGTGATAGATGCTGATCGTCATAGTGACAGTGATAGATGCTGATCAGTGACAGTGACAGTGATAGATGCTGATCATCATAGTGACAGTGACAGTGATAGATGCTGATCGTCATAGTGACAGTGATAGATACTGATCATCATAGTGACAGTGACAGTGATAGATGCTGATAGTCATAGTGACAGTGACAGTGATAGATGCTGATCGTCATAGTGACAGTGATAGATACTGATCATCATAGTGACAGTGACAGTGATAGATGCTGATCATCATAGTGACAGTGATAGATGCTGATCATCATAGTGACAGTGACAGTGATAGATACTGATCATCATAGTGACAGTGACAGTGATAGATGCTGATCGTCATAGTGACAGTGACAGTGATAGATGCTGATCGTCATAGTGACCGTGAAGTGATAGATTCTGATCATCATAGTGACAGTCACAGTGATAGATACTCATCATCATAGTGACAGTGACAGTGATAGATGCTGATCATCATAGAGACAGTGACAGTGATAGATGCTGATCATCATAGTGACAGTGATAGATGCTGATCATCATAGTGACAGTGATAGATGCTGATCATCATAGTCAGTGACAGTGACAGTGATCGTCATAGTGACAGTGATAGATGCTGATCATCATAGTGACAGTGACAGTGATAGATGCTGATCATCATAGTGACAGTGACAGTGATAGATGCTGATCGTCATGACAGTGATAGATGATCATCATAGTGACAGTGACAGTGATAGATGCTGATATCATAGTGACAGTGACAGTGATAGATGCTGATCGTCATAGTGACAGTGATAGATACTGATCATCATAGTGACAGTGACAGTGATAGATGCTGATCATCATAGTGACAGTGACAGATAGATGCTGATCATCATAGTGACAGTGACAGTGATAGATGCTGATCATCATAGTGACAGTGACAGTGATAGATGCTGATCATCATAGTGACAGTGATAGATGCTGATCATCATAGTGACAGTGATAGATGCTGATCATCATAGTGACAGTGACAGTGATAGATGCTGATCATCATAGTGACAGTGATAGATGCTGATCATCATAGTGACAGTGACAGTGATAGATGCTGATCATCATAGTGACAGTGATAGATGCTGATCATCATAGTGATAGATGCTGATCATCATAGTGACAGTGACAGTGATAGATGCTGATCATCATAGTGACAGTGACAGTGATAGATGCTGATCATCATAGTCATAGTGACAGTGACAGTGATAGATACTGATCATCATAGTGACAGTGACAGTGATAGATACTGATCATCATAGTGACAGTGACAGTGATAGATGCTGATCATCATAGTGACAGTGACAGTGATAGATGCTGATCATCATAGTGATGATAGATGCTGATCATCATAGTGACAGTGACAGTGATAGATGCTGATCATCATAGTGACAGTGATAGATGATCATCATAGTGATAGATGCTGATCATCATAGTGACAGTGATAGATGCTAGTGATAGTGACAGTGATAGATGCTGATCATCATAGTGACAGTGACAGTGATAGATGCTGATCATCATAGTGACAGTCACAGTGATAGATACTGATCATCATAGTGACAGTGACAGTGATAGATACTGATCATCATAGTGACAGTGACAGTGATAGATGCTGATCATCATAGTGACAGTGACAGATGATCATCATAGAGACAGTGACAGTGATAGATGCTGATCATCATAGTGACAGTGATAGATGCTGATCATCATAGTGACAGTGACAGTGATAGATGCTGATCATCATAGTGACAGTGATAGATGCTGATAGTGATGACAGTGATAGATGCTGATAGTCATAGTGACAGTGACAGTGATAGATGCTGATCGTCATAGTGACAGTGATAGATACTGATCATCATAGTGACAGTGACAGTGATAGATGCTGATCATCATAGTGACAGTGACAGTGATAGATGCTGATCATCATAGTGACAGTGATAGATGCTGATCATCATAGTGACAGTGACAGTGATAGATGCTGATAGTCATAGTGACAGTGATAGATGCTGATCATCATAGTGACAGTGACAGTGATAGATGCTGATCATCATAGTGACAGTGACAGTGATAGATGCTGATCATCATAGTGACAGTGATAGATTCTGATGACAGTGATAGATGCTGATCATCATAGTGACAGTGACAGTGATAGATTCTGATCAGTCATAGGGACAGTGATAGATGCTGATCGTCATAGTGACAGTGACAGATGCTGATCATCATATTGACAGTGGCAGTGATAGATGCTGATCGTCATAGTGACAGTGATAGATGCTGATCATCATAGTGACCGTGACAGTGATAGATTCTGATCATCATAGTGACAGTGACAGTGATAGATGCTGATCATCATAGTGACAGTGACAGTGATAGATGCTGATCATCATAGTGACCGTGACAGTGATAGATTCTGATCATCATAGTGACAGTCACAGTGATAGATACTGATCATCATAGTGACAGTCACAGTGATAGATACTGATCATCATAGTGACAGTCACAGTAATAGATACTCATCATCATAGTGACAGTGACAGTGATAGATGCTGATCATCATAGAGACAGTGACAGTGATAGATGCTGATCATCATAGAGACAGTGACAGTGATAGATGCTGATCATCATAGTGACAGTGATAGATGCTGATCATCATAGTGACAGTGACAGTGATAGATGCTGATCGTCATAGTGACAGTGATAGATGCTGATCGTCATAGTGACAGTGACAGTGATAGATGCTGATCATCATAGTGACAGTGACAGTGAGATAGATACTGATCATCATAGTCATGATAGATGATCAGTGACAGTGATAGTGATAGATACTGATCATCATAGTGACAGTGATAGTGATAGATGCTGATCATCATAGTGACAGTGATAGATGCTGATCATCATAGAGACAGTGACAGTGATAGATGCTGATCATCATAGTGACAGTGATAGATGCTGATCATCATAGAGACAGTGATAGATGCTGATCATCATAGAGACAGTGACAGTGATAGATGCTGATCATCATAGTGACAGTGATAGATGCTGATCATCATAGAGACAGTGACAGTGATAGATGCTGATCATCATAGTGACAGTGACAGTGATAGATGCTGATCATCATAGTGACAGTGATACATGCTGATCATCATAGTGACAGTGACAGTGATAGATACTGATCATCATAGTGACAGTCACAGTGATAGATACTCATCATCATAGTGACAGTCACAGTGATAGATACTGATCATCATAGTGACAGTCACAGTAATAGATACTCATCATCATAGTGACAGTGACAGTGATAGATGCTGATCATCATAGAGACAGTGACAGATGCTGATCATCATAGAGACAGTGACAGTGATAGATGCTGATCATCATAGTGACAGTGATAGATGCTGATCATCATAGTGACAGTGACAGTGATAGATGCTGATCGTCATAGTGACAGTGATAGATGCTGATCGTCATAGTGACAGTGACAGTGATAGATGCTGATCATCATAGTGACAGTGACAGTGATAGATACTGATCATCATAGTGACAGTGATAGATACTGATCATCATAGTGACAGTGACAGTGATAGATGCTGATAGTCATAGTGACAGTGACAGTGATAGATGCTGATCGTCATAGTGACAGTGATAGATACTGATCATCATAGTGACAGTGACAGTGATAGATTCTGATAGTCATAGTGACAGTGATAGATACTGATCATCATAGTGACAGTGACAGTGATAGATGCTGATCGTCATAGTGACAGTGATAGATTCTGATCGTCATAGGGACAGTGATAGATGCTGATCGTCATAGTGACAGTGACAGTGATAGATGATCTCATAGACAGTCTGATCATAGTGACAGTGACAGATGCTGATCATCATATTGACAGTGGCAGTGATAGATGCTGATCGTCATAGTGACAGTGATAGATGCTGATCATCATAGTGACACAGTGATAGATTCTGATCATCATAGTGACAGTGACAGTGATAGATGCTGATCGTCATAGTGACAGTGACAGTGATAGATGCTGATCGTCATAGTGACAGTGACAGTGATAGATTCTGATCATCATAGTGACAGTCACAGTGATAGATACTGATCATCATAGTGACAGTCACAGTGATAGATACTGATCATCATAGTGACAGTCACAGTAATAGATACTCATCATCATAGTGACAGTGACAGTGATAGATGCTGATCATCATAGAGACAGTGACAGTGATAGATGCTGATCATCATAGAGACAGTGACAGTGATAGATGCTGATCATCATAGTGACAGTGATAGATGCTGATCATCATAGTGACAGTGACAGTGATAGATGCTGATCGTCATAGTGACAGTGATAGATGCTGATCATCATAGTGACAGTGACAGTGATAGATGCTGATCATCATAGTGACAGTGACAGTGATAGATGCTGATCGTCATAGTGACAGTGATAGATACTGATCATCATAGTGACAGTGACAGTGATAGATGCTGATCATCATAGTGACAGTGACAGTGATAGATGCTGATCATCATAGTGACAGTGAGTGACAGTGATGATAGATGCTGATCATCATAGTGACAGTGACAGTGATAGATTCTGATCGTCATAGGGACAGTGATAGATGCTGATCATCATAGTGACAGTGACAGTGATAGATGCTGATCATCATATTGACAGTGGCAGTGATAGATGCTGATCATCATAGTGACAGTGATAGATGCTGATCATCATAGTGACCGTGACAGTGATAGATTCTGATCATCATAGGGACAGTGATAGATGCTGATCGTCAGTGACAGTGACAGATAGATTCTGATCATCATAGTGACAGTGATAGATGCTGATCATCATAGTGACAGTGACAGTGATCAGATATTGATCATCATAGATGCTGACAGTGACAGTGAGTGATAGATGCTGATCATCATAGTGACAGTGACAGTGATAGATGACAGTGACAGTGACAGTGATAGATGCTGATCATCATAGTGACCGTGACAGTGATAGATTCTGATCATCATAGTGACAGTGATAGTGATAGATGCTGATCGTCATAGTGACAGTGATAGATACTGATCATCATAGTGACAGTGACAGTGATAGATGCTGATCATCATAGTGACAGTGATAGATGCTGATCATCATAGAGACAGTGACAGTGATAGATGCTGATCATCATAGTGACAGTGACAGTGATAGATGCTGATCATCATAGTGACAGTGATAGATGCTGATCATCATAGAGACAGTGACATCATAGTGACAGTGAGATGCTGATCATCATAGTGACAGTGATAGATGCTGATCAGTGACAGTGATAGATGCTGATCATCATAGTGACAGTGACAGTGACAGTGATAGATACTGATCATCATAGTGACAGTGATAGATACTGATCATCATAGTGACAGTGACAGTGATAGATACTGATCATCATAGAGACAGTCACAGTGATAGATACTGATCATCATAGTGACAGTCACAGTGATAGATACTCATCATCATAGTGACAGTCACAGTGATAGATACTGATCATCATAGTGACAGTCACAGTAATAGATACTCATCATCATAGTGACAGTGACAGTGATAGATGCTGATCATCATAGAGACAGTGACAGTGATAGATGCTGATCATCATAGAGACAGTGACAGTGATAGATGCTGATCATCATAGTGACAGTGATAGATGCTGATCATCATAGTGACAGTGACAGTGATAGATGCTGATCGTCATAGTGACAGTGACAGTGATAGATGCTGATAGTCATAGTGACAGTGACAGTGATAGATGCTGATCGTCATAGTGACAGTGATAGATACTGATCATAATAGTGACAGTGACAGTGATAGATGCTGATTGTCATAGTGACAGTGACAGTGATAGATGCTGATCGTCATAGTGACAGTGATAGATACTGATCATCATAGTGACAGTGACAGTGATAGATGCTGATCGTCATAGTGACAGTGACAGTGATAGATGCTGATCGTCATAGTGACAGTGATAGATGCTGATCATCATAGTGACAGTGACAGTGATAGATGCTGATCGTCATAGTGACAGTGATAGATGCTGATCGTCATAGTGACAGTGACAGTGATAGATTCTGATCGTCATCATGATAGATGCTGATCATAGTGACAGTGACAGTGATAGATGCTGATCATCATATGACAGTGACAGTGATAGATGCTGATCATCATAGTGACAGTGATAGATGCTGATCGTGTGACAGTGATAGATGCTGATCATCATAGTGACAGTGACAGTGATAGATGCTGATCATAGTGACAGTGATAGTGATCATAGTGACAGTGACAGATGCTGATCGTCATAGTGACCGTGACAGTGATAGATTCTGATCATCATAGTGACAGTGACAGTGATAGATGCTGATCGTCATAGTGACAGTGACAGTGATAGATGCTGATCATCATAGTGACCGTGACAGTGATAGATTCTGATCATCATAGTGACAGTGATAGTGATAGATGCTGATCGTCATAGTGACAGTGATAGATGCTGATCATCATAGTGACAGTGACAGTGATAGATGCTGATCGTCATAGTGACAGTGATAGATACTGATCATCATAGTGACAGTCACAGTGATAGATACTCATCATCATAGTGACAGTCACAGTGATAGATACTGATCATCATAGTGACAGTGACAGTGATAGATACTGATCATCATAGTGACAGTGACAGTGATAGATACTCATCATCATAGTGACAGTGACAGTGATAGATACTGATCATCATAGTGACAGTGACAGTGATAGATGCTGATCATCATAGTGACAGTGACAGTGATAGATGCTGATCATCATAGTGACAGTGACAGTGATAGATACTGATCATCATAGTGACAGTGATAGATGCTGATCATCATAGAGACAGTGACAGTGATAGATGCTGATCATCATAGAGACAGTGACAGTGATAGATGCTGATCATCATAGTGACAGTGATAGATGCTGATCATCATAGAGACAGTGACAGTGATAGATGCTGATCATCATAGTGACAGTGACAGTGATAGATACTGATCATCATAGTGACAGTGATAGATACTGATCATCATAGTGACAGTGACAGTGATAGATACTGATCATCATAGTGACAGTGATAGTGATAGATACTGATCATCATAGTGACAGTGATAGTGATAGATACTGATCATCATAGTGACAGTGATAGTGATAGATACTGATCATCATAGTGACAGTGATAGATACTGATCATCATAGTGACAGTGATAGTGATAGATACTGATCATCATAGTGACAGTGATAGTGATAGATGCTGATCATCATAGTGACAGTGATAGATGCTGATCATCATAGAGACAGTGACAGTGATAGATGCTGATCATCATAGTGACAGTGATAGATGCTGATCATCATAGAGACAGTGATAGATGCTGATCATCATAGAGACAGTGACAGTGATAGATGCTGATCATCATAGTGACAGTGACAGTGATAGATACTGATCATCATAGTGACAGTGATAGATACTGATCATCATAGTGACAGTGACAGTGATAGATACTGATCATCATAGTGACAGTGACAGTGATAGATGCTGATCATCATAGTGACAGTGACAGTGATAGATGCTGATCATCATAGTGACATAGATGCTGATCATCATAGTGACAGTGATAGATGCTGATCATCATAGTGACAGTGACAGTGATAGATGCTGATCATCATAGTGACAGTGACAGTGATAGATGCTGATCATCATAGTGACAGTGACAGTGATAGATACTGATCATCATAGTGACAGTGATAGATACTGATCATCATAGTGACAGTGATAGATACTGATCATCATAGTGACAGTGACAGTGATAGATACTGATCATCATAGTGACAGTGACAGTGATAGATACTGATCATCATAGTGACAGTGACAGTGATAGATACTGATCATCATAGTGACAGTGACAGTGATAGATACTGATCATCATAGTGACAGTGACAGTGATAGATGCTGATCATCATAGTGACAGTGATAGATGATGCTGATCATCATAGTGACAGTGACAGTGATAGATGCTGATCATCATAGTGACAGTGACAGTGATAGATGCTGATCATCATAGTGACAGTGACAGTGATAGATGCTGATCATCATAGTGACAGTGACAGTGATAGATGCTGATCATCATAGTGACAGTGACAGTGATAGATGCTGATCAGTCATAGTGACAGTGACAGTGATAGATGCTGATCATCATAGACAGTGACAGTGATAGATGCTGATCATCATAGTGACAGTGATAGATGCTGATCGTCATAGTGACCGTGATAGATGCTGATCATCATAGTGACAGTGACAGTGATAGATGCTGATCGTCATAGTGACAGTGATAGATGCTGATCGATAGTGACAGTGATAGATGCTGATCGTCATAGTGACCGTGACAGTGATAGATTCTGATCATCATAGTGACAGTGACAGTGATAGATGCTGATCATCATAGTGACAGTGACAGTGATAGATGCTGATCATCATAGTGACAGTGACAGTGATAGATTCTGATCATCATAGTGACAGTGATAGTGATAGATGCTGATCATAGTGACAGTGATAGATGCTGATCAGTCATAGTGACAGTGACAGTGATAGATGCTGATCATAGTGACAGTGATAGATACTGATCATCATAGTGACAGTCACAGTGATAGATACTGATCAGCATAGTGACAGTCACAGTGATAGATACTCATCATCATAGTGACAGTCACAGTGATAGATGCTGATCATCATAGTGACAGTGACAGTGATAGATACTCATCATCATAGTGACAGTCACAGTGATAGATACTGATCATCATAGTGACAGTCACATGATAGATGCTGATCATCATAGTGACAGTGACAGTGATAGATGCTGATCATCATAGAGACAGTGACAGTGATAGATGCTGATCATCATAGTGACAGTGATAGATGCTGATCATCATAGAGACAGTGACAGTGATAGATGCTGATCATCATAGTGACAGTGACAGTGATAGATGCTGATCATCATAGTGACAGTGATAGATGCTGATCATCATAGTGACAGTGACAGTGATAGATGCTGATCATCATAGAGACAGTGACAGTGATAGATGCTGATCATCATAGTGACAGTGATAGATACTGATCATCATAGAGACAGTGACAGTGATAGATACTGATCATCATAGTGACAGTGATAGTGATAGATACTGATCATCATAGTGACAGTGATAGTGATAGATACTGATCATCATAGTGACAGTGATAGATACTGATCATCATAGAGACAGTGACAGTGATAGATGCTGATCATCATAGTGACAGTGATAGATGCTGATCATCATAGTGACAGTGACAGTGATAGATGCTGATCATCATAGTGACAGTGATAGATGCTGATCATCATAGAGACAGTGACAGTGATAGATGCTGATCATCAGTGATAGACATCATCATAGTGACAGTGATAGATGCTGATCATCATAGAGACAGTGACAGTGATAGATGCTGATCATCATAGTGACAGTGACAGTGACAGTGATAGATACTGATCATCATAGTGACAGTGATAGATACTGATCATCATAGTGACAGTGACAGTGATAGATACTGATCATCATAGAGACAGTCACAGTGACTGATCATCATAGTGACAGTAGATAGATACTGATCATCATAGTGACAGTGACAGTGATAGATGCTGATCATCATAGTGACAGTGACAGTGATAGATGCTGATCATCATAGTGACAGTGACAGTGATAGATGCTGATCTGATCATCATAGTGACAGTCACAGTGATAGATACTCATCATCATAGTGACAGTCACAGTGATAGATACTGATCATCATAGTGACAGTCACAGTAATAGATACTCATCATCATAGTGACAGTGACAGTGATAGATGCTGATCATCATAGAGACAGTGACAGTGATAGATGCTGATCATCATAGAGACAGTGACAGTGATAGATGCTGATCATAGTGACAGTGATAGATGCTGATCATCATAGTGACAGTGACAGTGATAGATGCTGATCATCATAGTGACAGTGACAGTGATAGATGCTGATCAGTCATAGTGACAGTGACAGTGATAGATGCTGATCATCATAGTGACAGTGATAGATACAGTGACAGTGAGATAGATGCTGATAGTCATAGTGACAGTGACAGTGATAGATGCTGATCGTCATAGTGACAGTGATAGATACTGATCATCATAGTGACAGTGACAGTGATAGATGCTGATCATCATAGTGACAGTGACAGTGATAGATGCTGATCCTCATAGTGACAGTGATAGATGCTGATCATCATAGTGACAGTGACAGTGATAGATGCTGATCGTCATAGTGACAGTGATAGATGCTGATCGTCATAGTGACAGTGACAGTGATAGATTCTGATCGTCATAGGGAGGAGTGATAGATGCTGATCATCATAGTGACAGTGACAGTGATAGATGCTGATCATCATAGTGACAGTGGCAGTGATAGATGCTGATCGTCATAGTGACAGTGATAGATGCTGATCATCATAGTGACAGTGATAGATGCTGATCATCATAGTGACAGTGACAGTGATAGATGCTGATCGTCATAGTGACAGTGATAGATGCTGATCGTCATAGTGACAGTGACAGTGATAGATTCTGATCGTCATAGGGACAGTGATAGATGCTGATCGTCATAGTGACAGTGACAGATGCTGATCGTCATAGTGACAGTGACAGTGATAGATTCTGATCATCATAGTGACAGTGACAGTGATAGATGCTGATCATCATAGTGACAGTGACAGTGATAGATGCTGATCGTCATAGTGACCGTGACAGTGATAGATTCTGATCATCATAGTGACAGTGATAGTGATAGATGCTGATCGTCATAGTGACAGTGACAGTGCTGATGCTGATCATCATAGTGACAGTCACAGTGATAGATGCTGATCGTCATAGTGACAGTGATAGATGACAGTGACAGTCACAGTGATAGATACTGATCATCATAGTGACAGTCACAGTGATAGATACTCATCATCATAGTGACAGTCACAGTGATAGATACTGATCATCATAGTGACAGTGACAGTGATAGATACTCATCATCATAGTGACAGTCACAGTGATAGATACTGATCATCATAGTGACAGTCACAGTGATAGATACTGATCATCATAGTGACAGTCACAGTGATAGATACTGATCATCATAGTGACAGTGACAGTGATAGATACTCATCATCATAGTGACAGTGATAGATGCTGATCATCATAGAGACAGTGACAGTGATAGATGCTGATCATCATAGAGACAGTGACAGTGATATATGCTGATCATCATAGTGACAGTGATAGATACTGATCATCATAGTGACAGTGACAGTGATAGATGCTGATAGTCATAGTGACAGTGACAGTGATAGATGCTGATCGTCATAGTGACAGTGATAGATGATCAGTGACAGTGACAGTGATAGATGCTGATCGTCATAGTGACAGTGACAGTGATAGATGCTGATCATCATAGTGACAGTGATAGATGCTGATATCATAGTGACAGTGACAGTGATAGATGCTGATCATCATAGAGACAGTGACAGTGATAGATGCTGATCATCATAGAGACAGTGACAGTGATAGATTCTGATCGTCATAGGGAGGAGTGATAGATGCTGATCGTCATAGTGACAGTGACAGTGATAGATGCTGATCATCATATTGACAGTGGCAGTGATAGATGCTGATCGTCATAGTGACAGTGATAGATGCTGATCATCATAGTGACAGTGACAGTGATAGATGCTGATCATCATAGTGACAGTGACAGTGATAGATGCTGATCGTCATAGTGACAGTGATAGATGCTGATTGTCATAGTGACAGTGACAGTGATAGATTCTGATCATCATAGGGACAGTGATAGATGCTGAGTGACAGTGATAGATGCTGATCATCATAGTGACAGTGACAGTGATAGATGCTGATCATCATAGTGACAGTGACAGTGATAGATGCTGATCATCATAGTGACAGTGATAGATGCTGATCATCATAGTGACAGTGACAGTGATAGATTCTGATCATCATAGTGACAGTGACAGTGATAGATGCTGATCATCATAGTGACAGTGACAGTGATAGATAGTGACTGATCTGATCATAGTGACAGTGATAGATTCTGATCATCATAGGGACAGTGATAGATGCTGATCATCATAGTGACAGTGACAGATGCTGATCATCATATTGACAGTGGCAGTGATAGATGCTGATCGTCATAGTGACAGTGATAGATGCTGATCATCATAGTGACAGTGACAGTGATAGATGCTGATCATCATAGTGACAGTGACAGTGATAGATGCTGATCATCATAGTGACAGTGACAGTGATAGATGCTGATCATAGTGACAGTGATAGATGCTGATCATCATAGTGACAGTCACAGTGATAGATACTCATCATCATAGTGACAGTACAGTGATAGATACTGATCATCATAGTGACAGTCACAGTGATAGATACTGATCATCATAGTGACAGTGACAGTGATAGATGCTGATCATCATAGAGACAGTGACAGTGATAGATGCTGATCATCATAGAGACAGTGACAGTGATAGATGCTGATCATCATAGTGACAGTGACAGTGATAGATGCTGATCATCATAGTGACAGTGAGTGATAGATGCTGATCATCATAGTGACAGTGACAGTGATAGATACTGATCATCAGTGACAGTCACAGTGATAGATACTGATCATCATAGTGACAGTGACAGTGATAGATACTGATCATCATAGTGACAGTGACAGTGATAGATACTGATCATCATAGTGACAGTGACAGTGATAGATACTGATCATCATGACAGTGACAGTGATAGATGCTGATCATCATAGTGACAGTGACAGTGATAGATGCTGATCATCATAGTGACAGTGACAGTGACTGATCATCATAGTGACAGTGATAGATACTGATCATCATAGTGACAGTGACAGTCTGATAGTCATAGTGACAGTGACAGTGATAGATGCTGATCATCATAGTGACAGTGATAGATGCTGATCATCATAGTGACAGTGACAGTGATAGATGCTGATCATCATAGTGACAGTGACAGTGATAGATGCTGATCATCATAGTGACAGTGATAGATGATCATCATAGTGACAGTGATGATAGATGCTGATCATCATAGTGACAGTGATAGATGCTGATCATCATAGTGACAGTGACAGTGATAGATTCTGATCATCATAGTGACAGTGACAGTGATAGATGCTGATCATCATAGTGACAGTGACAGTGATAGATGCTGATCATCATAGTGACAGTGACAGTGATAGATTCTGATCATCATAGTGACAGTCACAGTGATAGATACTGATCATCATAGTGACAGTCACAGTGATAGATACTGATCATCATAGTGACAGTCACAGTATAGATACTCATCATCATAGTGACAGTGACAGTGATAGATGCTGATCATCATAGAGACAGTGACAGTGATAGATGCTGATCATCATAGAGACAGTGACAGTGATAGATGCTGATCATCATAGTGACAGTGATAGATGCTGATCATCATAGTGACAGTGACAGTGATAGATGCTGATCGTCATAGTGACAGTGATAGATGCTGATCGTCATAGTGACAGTGACAGTGATAGATGCTGATCATCATAGTGACAGTGACAGTGATAGATGCTGATCATCATAGTGACAGTGATAGATGCTGATCATCATAGTGACAGTGACAGTGATAGATTCTGATCATCATAGTGACAGTGATAGATAGATGCTGATCATAGTGACAGTGACAGATGCTGATCATCATAGTGACAGTGACAGTGATAGATGCTGATCATCATAGTGACAGTGATAGTGATAGATGCTGATCATCATAGTGACAGTGACAGATGCTGATCATCATAGTGACAGTGACAGTGATAGATGCTGATCATCATAGTGACAGTGATAGATGCTGATCATCATAGTGACAGTGACAGTGATAGATTCTGATCATCATAGTGACAGTGACAGTGATAGATGCTGATCGTCATAGTGACAGTGACAGTGATAGATGATCATAGTGACAGTGACAGATAGATTCTGATCATCATAGTGACAGTCACAGTGATAGATACTCATCATAGTGACAGTCACAGTGATAGATACTGATCATCATAGTGACAGTCACAGTGATAGATACTCATCATCATAGTGACAGTCACAGTGATAGATACTGATCATCATAGTGACAGTGATAGATGCTGATCATCATAGTGACAGTGATAGATGCTGATCATCATAGTGACAGTGACAGTGATAGATGCTGATCATCATAGTGACAGTGACAGTGATAGATGCTGATCATCATAGTGACAGTAGATGACAGTGACAGTCACAGTGATAGATACTGATCATCATAGTGACAGTCACAGTGATAGATACTGATCATCATAGTGACAGTCACAGTGATAGATACTGATCATCATAGTGACAGTGACAGTGATAGATACTCATCATCATAGTGACAGTGATAGATGCTGATCATCATAGAGACAGTGACAGTGATAGATGCTGATCATCATAGAGACAGTGACAGTGATATATGCTGATCATCATAGTGACAGTGATAGATACTGATCATCATAGTGACAGTGACAGTGATAGATGCTGATAGTCATAGTGACAGTGACAGTGATAGATGCTGATCGTCATAGTGACAGTGATAGATACTGATCATCATAGTGACAGTGACAGTGATAGATGCTGATCGTCATAGTGACAGTGACAGTGATAGATGCTGATCCTCATAGTGACAGTGATAGATGCTGATCATCATAGTGACAGTGACAGTGATAGATGCTGATCGTCATAGTGACAGTGACAGTGATAGATAGATTCTGATCATCATAGTGACAGTGACAGTGATAGATGCTGATCATCATAGTGACCGTGAAGTGATAGATTCTGATCATCATAGTGACAGTCACAGTGATAGATACTCATCATCATAGTGACAGTCACAGTGATAGATACTGATCATCATAGTGACAGTCACAGTAATAGATACTCATCATCATAGTGACAGTGACAGTGATAGATGCTGATCATCATAGAGACAGTGACAGTGATAGATGCTGATCATCATAGAGACAGTGACAGTGATAGATGCTGATCATCATAGTGACAGTGATAGATGCTGATCATCATAGTGACAGTGACAGTGATAGATGCTGATCGTCATCAGTGAGTGACAGTGACAGTGACAGTGATAGATGCTGATAGTCATAGTGACAGTGACAGTGATAGATGCTGATCATCAGTGACAGTGACAGTGACAGTGATAGATGCTGATCATCATAGTGACAGTGACAGATGCTGATCATCATAGTGACAGTGACAGTGATAGATGCTGATCATCATAGTGACAGTGACAGTGATAGATGCTGATCATCATAGTGACAGTGACAGTGATAGATGCTGATCATCATAGTGACAGTGACAGTGATAGATGCTGATCATCATAGTGACAGTGACAGTGATAGATGCTGATCATCATAGTGACAGTGACAGATGCTGATAGTCATAGTGACAGTGACAGTGATAGATGCTGATCATCAGTGACAGTGATAGATACTGATCATCATAGTGACAGTCACAGTGATAGATACTGATCATCATAGTGACAGTCACAGTGATAGATACTCATCATCATAGTGACAGTCACAGTGATAGATACTGATCATCATAGTGACAGTGACAGTGATAGATACTCATCATCATAGTGACAGTCACAGTGATAGATACTGATCATCATAGTGACAGTGACAGTGATAGATACTCATCATCATAGTGACAGTGACAGTGATAGATACTGATCATCATAGTGATAGATGATGATCATCATATGACAGTGACAGTGATAGATGCTGATCATCATAGTGACAGTGACAGTGATAGATGCTGATCATCATAGAGACAGTGACAGTGATATATGCTGATCATCATAGTGACAGTGATAGATACTGATCATCATAGTGACAGTGACAGTGATAGATGCTGATAGTCATAGTGACAGTGACAGTGATAGATGCTGATCGTCATAGTGACAGTGATAGATACTGATCATCATAGTGACAGTGACAGTGATAGATGCTGATCGTCATAGTGACAGTGACAGTGATAGATGCTGATCCTCATAGTGACAGTGATAGATGCTGATCATCATAGAGTGACAGTGATAGATGCTGATCGTCATAGTGACAGTGATAGATGCTGATCATCATAGTGACAGTGACAGTGATAGATTCTGATCGTCATAGATGATAGATGCTGATCATCATAGTGACAGTGACAGTGATAGATGCTGATCATCATATTGACAGTGACAGTGATAGATGCTGATCGTCATAGTGACAGTGATAGATGCTGATCATCATAGTGACCGTGATAGATGCTGATCATCATAGTGACAGTGACAGTGATAGATGCTGATCATCATAGTGACAGTGATAGATGCTGATCATCATAGTGACAGTGACAGTGATAGATTCTGATCGTCATAGGGACAGTGATAGATGCTGATCATGACAGTGACAGATGCTGATCGTCATAGTGACCGTGACAGTGATAGATTCTGATCATCATAGTGACAGTGACAGTGATAGATGCTGATCATCATAGTGACAGTGACAGTGATAGATGCTGATCATCATAGTGACCGTGACAGTGATAGATGCTGATCATCATAGTGACAGTGATAGTGATAGATGCTGATCATCATAGTGACAGTGACAGATGCTGATCATCATAGTGACAGTCACAGTGATAGATGCTGATCATCATAGTGACAGTGATAGATAGATGCTGATCATCATAGTGACAGTGATAGATGCTGATCATAGTGACATGACAGATGCTGATCATCATCAGTAGTGACAGTCACAGTGATAGATGCTGATCATCATAGTGACAGTGACAGTGATAGATACTGATCATCATAGTGACAGTGACAGTGATAGATACTGATCATCATAGTGACAGTGACAGTGATAGATACTGATCATCATAGTGACAGTCACAGTGATAGATACTGATCATCATAGTGACAGTGACAGTGATAGATGCATAGTGACATCATCATCAGTGACAGTGACAGTGATAGATGCTGATCATCATAGAGACAGTGACAGTGATATATGCTGATCATCATAGTGACAGTGATAGATACTGATCATCATAGTGACAGTGACAGTGATAGATGCTGATAGTCATCATGACAGTGATAGATGACAGTGACAGTGATAGATACTGATCATCATAGTGACAGTGACAGTGATAGATGCTGATCATCATAGTGACAGTGACAGTGATAGATGCTGATCATCATAGTGACAGTGATAGATGCTGATCATCATAGTGACAGTGACAGTGATAGATGCTGATCGTCATAGTGACAGTGATAGATGCTGATCGTCATAGTGACAGTGACAGTGATAGATTCTGATCGTCATAGGAGGAGTGATAGATGCTGATCATCATAGTGACAGTGACAGTGATAGATGCTGATCATCATAGTGACAGTGACAGTGATAGATGCTGATCATCATAGTGACAGTGATCTAGTGACCGTGATAGATGCTGATCATCATAGTGACAGTGACAGTGATAGATGCTGATCGTCATAGTGACAGTGATAGATGCTGATTGTCATAGTGACAGTGACAGTGATAGATTCTGAGATAGGGACTGATAGATGCTGATCATAGTGACAGTGACAGATGCTGATCATCATAGTGACCGTGACAGTGATAGATTCTGATCATCATAGTGACAGTGACAGTGATAGATGCTGATCATCATAGTGACAGTGATGATAGATGCTGATCGTCATAGTGACAGTGACAGTGATAGATTCTGATCATCATAGTGACAGTGATAGTGATAGATGCTGATCGTGACAGTGATAGATGCTGATCATCATAGTGACAGTGACAGTGATAGATGCTGATCGTCATAGTGACAGTGATAGATTCTGATCAGTGACAGTGATAGATGCTGATCATCATAGTGACAGTGACAGATGCTGATCATCATATTGACAGTGGCATATAGATGATCAGTGACAGTGATAGATGCTGATCATCATAGTGACAGTGACAGTGATAGATTCTGATCATCATAGTGACAGTGACAGTGATAGATGCTGATCATCATAGTGACAGTGACAGTGATAGATGCTGATCATCATAGTGACAGTGACAGTGATAGATACTGATCATCATAGTGACAGTCACAGTGATAGATACTCATCATCATAGTGACAGTGATAGATACTGATCATCATAGTGACAGTCACAGTGATAGATACTCATCATCATAGTGACAGTGACAGTGATAGATGCTGATCATCATAGAGACAGTGACAGTGATAGATGCTGATCATCATAGTGACAGTGACAGTGATAGATGCTGATCATCATAGTGACAGTGACAGTGATAGATGCTGATCATCATAGTGACAGTGACAGTGATAGATGCTGATCATCATAGTGACAGTCACAGTGATAGATATCATCATCATAGTGACAGTGACAGTGATAGATACTGATCATCATAGTGACAGTCACAGTGATAGATACTGATCATCATAGTGACAGTGACAGTGATAGATGCTGATCATCATAGTGACAGTGACAGTGATAGATGCTGATCATCATAGTGACAGTGATAGATGCTGATCATCATAGAGACAGTGACAGTGATAGATGCTGATCATCATAGTGACAGTGACAGTGATAGATGCTGATCATCATAGTGACAGTGATAGATGCTGATCATCATAGTGACAGTGACAGTGATAGATGCTGATCATCATAGTGACAGTGACAGTGATAGATGCTGATCATCATAGTGACAGTGACAGTGACAGTGATAGATGCTGATCATCATAGTGACAGTGACAGTGATAGATGCTGATCATCATAGTGACAGTGACAGTGATAGATGCTGATCATCATAGTGACAGTGATAGATGCTGATCATCATAGTGACTGATAGATCTGATCATCATAGTGACAGTGACAGTGATAGATGCTGATCATCATAGTGACAGTGACAGTGATAGATGCTGATCATCATAGTGACAGTGACAGTGATAGATGCTGATCATCATAGTGACAGTGACAGTGATAGATACTGATCATCATAGTGACAGTGACAGTGATAGATACTGATCATCATAGTGACAGTCACAGTGATAGATGCTGATCATCATAGTGACAGTGACAGTGATAGATGCTGATCATCATAGTGACAGTGACAGTGATAGATGCTGATCATCATAGATGACAGTGATAGATGCTGATCATCATAGTGACAGTGATAGATGCTGATCATCATAGTGACAGTGACAGTGATAGATGCTGATCGTCATAGTGACAGTGATAGATGCTGATCATCATAGTGACAGTGACAGTGATAGATGCTGATCATCATAGTGACAGTGACAGTGATAGATGCTGATCGTCATAGTGACAGTGATAGATGCTGATCGTCATAGTGACAGTGACAGTGATAGATTCTGATCATCATAGTGACAGTGACAGTGATAGATGCTGATCATCATAGTGACAGTGACAGTGATAGATGCTGATCACGTCATAGTGACAGTGACAGTGATAGATTCTGATCATCATAGTGACAGTGATAGATGCTGATCATAGTGACAGTGACAGATGCTGATCATCATATTGACAGTCAGTGATAGATGACAGTGACAGTGATAGATGCTGATCATCATAGTGACAGTGACAGTGATAGATGCTGATCATCATAGTGACAGTGACAGTGATAGATGCTGATCATCATAGTGACAGTGACAGTGATAGATGCTGATCATCATAGTGACACAGTGATAGATTCTGATCATCATAGTGACAGTCACAGTGATAGATACTGATCATCATAGTGACAGTCACAGTGATAGATGCTGATCATCATAGTGACAGTCACAGTATAGATACTGATCATCATAGTGACAGTGACAGTGATAGATGCTGATCATCATAGAGACAGTGACAGTGATAGATGCTGATCATCATAGTGACAGTGACAGTGATAGATGCTGATCATCATAGTGACAGTGACAGTGATAGATGCTGATCATCATAGTGACAGTGACAGTGATAGATGCTGATCATCATAGTGACAGTGACAGTGATAGATGCTGATCAGTCATAGATGATCAGTGACAGTGATAGATACTGATCATCATAGTGACAGTCATGAGATGATCATCATAGTGACAGTGACAGTGATAGATACTGATCATCATAGTGACAGTGATAGATGCTGATCATCATAGAGACAGTGACAGTGATAGATGCTGATCATCATAGTGACAGTGACAGTGATAGATGCTGATCATCATAGTGACAGTGATAGATGCTGATCATCATAGAGACAGTGACAGTGATAGATGCTGATCATCATAGTGACAGTGACAGTGATAGATGCTGATCATCATAGTGACAGTGATAGATGCTGATCATCATAGTGACAGTGACAGTGATAGATGCTGATCATCATAGTGACAGTGACAGTGATAGATGCTGATCGTCATAGTGACAGTGATAGATGCTGATCATCATAGTGACAGTGACAGTGATAGATGCTGATCATCATAGTGACAGTGATAGATGCTGATCATCATAGTGACCGTGACAGTGATAGATTCTGATCATCATAGTGACAGTGACAGTGATAGATGCTGATCGTCATAGTGACAGTGACAGTGATAGATGCTGATCGTCATAGTGACAGTCACAGTGATAGATACTCATCATCATAGTGACAGTCACAGTGATAGATACTGATCATCATAGTGACAGTCACAGTAATAGATACTCATCATCATAGTGACAGTGACAGTGATAGATGCTGATCATCATAGAGACAGTGACAGTGATAGATGCTGATCATCATAGAGACAGTGACAGTGATAGATGCTGATCATCATAGTGACAGTGATAGATGCTGATCATCATAGTGACAGTGACAGTGATAGATGCTGATCGTCATAGTGACAGTGATAGATGCTGATCGTCATAGTGACAGTGACAGTGATAGATGCTGATAGTCATAGTGACAGTGACAGTGATAGATGCTGATCGTCATAGTGACAGTGATAGATACTGATCATCATAGTGACAGTGACAGTGATAGATGCTGATAGTCATAGTGACAGTGACAGTGATAGATGCTGATCGTCATAGTGACAGTGATAGATACTGATCATCATAGTGACAGTGACAGTGATAGATGCTGATCGTCATAGTGACAGTGATAGATACTGATCATCATAGTGACAGTGACAGATAGATGCTGATAGTCATCATAGTGACAGTGACAGTGATAGATGCTGATCATAGTGACAGTGATAGATGATCAGTGACAGTGATAGATGCTGATCATCATAGTGACAGTGACAGTGATAGATGCTGATCGTCATAGTGACAGTGATAGATGCTGATCATCATAGTGACAGTGACAGTGATAGATTCTGATCATCATAGGGACAGTGATAGATGCTGATCGATAGTGACAGTGACAGTGATAGATGCATCATCATAGTGACAGTGACAGTGATAGATGCTGATCATCATAGTGACAGTGACAGTGATAGATGCTGATCATCATAGTGACAGTGATAGATGCTGATCGTCATAGTGACAGTGACAGTGATAGATTCTGATCATCATAGTGACAGTGACAGTGATAGATGCTGATCGTCATAGTGACAGTGACAGTGATAGATGCTGATCATCATAGTGACCGTGACAGTGATAGATTCTGATCATCATAGTGACAGTGACAGTGATAGATGCTGATCGTCATAGTGACAGTGATAGATACAGTGACAGTGACAGTGATAGATGCTGATCATCATAGTGACAGTGATGCTGAGTGATAGATGCTGATCATCATAGTGACAGTGACAGTGATAGATGCTGATCATCATAGTGACAGTGACAGTGATAGATGCTGATCATCATAGTGACAGTGACAGTGATAGATACTGATCATCATAGTGACAGTATAGATGATCATCAGTGACAGTGATAGATGCTGATCATCATAGTGACAGTGACAGTGATAGATACTGATCATCATAGTGACAGTGATAGTGATAGATGCTGATCATCATAGTGACAGTGATAGTGATCAGATGACAGTGATAGATGCTGATCATGACAGTGACAGTGATAGATGCTGATCATCATAGAGACAGTGACAGTGATAGATGCTGATCATCATAGTGACAGTGATAGATGCTGATCATCATAGTGACAGTGACAGTGATAGATGCTGATCATCATAGTGACAGTGACAGTGATAGATGCTGATCATCATAGTCATAGTGATCATCATAGTGACAGTGATAGATACTGATCATCATAGTGACAGTCACAGTGATAGATACTCATCATCATAGTGACAGTCACAGTGATAGATACTGATCATCATAGTGACAGTCACAGTGATAGATACTGATCATCATAGTGACAGTGACAGTGATAGATGCTGATCATCATAGAGACAGTGACAGATGATGATCATCATAGAGACAGTGACAGTGATAGATGCTGATCATCATAGTCAGTGATAGATGATCATCATAGTGACAGTGACAGTGATAGATGCTGATCATAGTGACAGTGATAGATGCTGATCGTCATAGTGACAGTGACAGTGATAGATGCTGATAGTCATAGTGACAGTGACAGTGATAGATGCTGATCGTCATAGTGACAGTGATAGATACTGATCATCATAGTGACAGTGACAGTGATAGATGCTGATAGTCATAGTGACAGTGACAGTGATAGATGCTGATCATCAGTGATAGACAGTGACAGTGACAGTGATAGATTCTGATCAGTCATAGTGACAGTGATAGATACTGATCATCATAGTGACAGTGACAGTGATAGATGCTGATCATCATAGTGACAGTGACAGTGATAGATGCTGATCATAGTGACAGTGATAGATGCTGATCATCATAGTGTGATAGATGCTGATCATCATAGTGACAGTGACAGTGATAGATTCTGATCATCATAGGGACAGTGATAGATGCTGATCATAGTGACAGTGACAGATGCTGATCATCATATTGACAGTGGCAGTGATAGATGCTGATCATCATAGTGACAGTGATACATGCTGATCATCATAGTGACAGTGACAGTGATAGATACTGATCATCATAGTGACAGTGACAGTGATAGATACTGATCATCATAGTGACAGTCACAGTGATAGATGCTGATCATCATAGTGACAGTGACAGTGATAGATACTGATCATCATAGTGACAGTGACAGTGATAGATGCTGATCATCATAGAGACAGTGACAGATGATCATCATAGAGACAGTCAGTGATAGATGCTGATCAGTGACAGTGATAGATGCTGATCATCATAGTGACAGTGACAGTGATAGATGCTGATCATCATAGTGACAGTGACAGTGATAGATCGTCATAGTGACAGTGACAGTGATAGATGCTGATAGTCATAGTGACAGTGACAGTGATAGATGCTGATCATCATAGTGACAGTGATAGATAGATGATCATCATAGTGACAGTGACAGTGATAGATGCTGATCATCATAGTGACAGTGACAGTGATAGATGCTGATCGTCATAGTGACAGTGATAGATACTGATCATCATAGTGACAGTGACAGTGATAGATGCTGATCGTCATAGTGACAGTGATAGATGCTGATCAGTCATAGTGACAGTGACAGTGATAGATGCTGATCATCATAGTGACAGTGACAGTGATAGATGCTGATCATCATAGTGACAGTGACAGTGATAGATGCTGATCATCATAGTGACAGTGACAGTGATAGATACTGATCATCATAGTGACAGTGACAGTGATCAGATGACAGTGATGATCATCATAGTGACAGTGACAGTGATAGATGCTGATCATCATAGTGACAGTGACAGTGATAGATGCTGATCATCATAGTGACAGTGATAGATGCTGATCATCATAGTGACAGTGATGATAGATGCTGATCATCATAGTGACAGTGATAGATGCTGATCATCATAGTGACAGTGACAGTGATAGATGCTGATCATCATAGTGACAGTGATAGATGATCAGTGACAGACAGTGATAGATGCTGATCATCATAGTGACAGTGACAGTGATAGATGCTGATCATCATAGTGACAGTGATAGATGCTGATCATCATAGTGACAGTGACAGTGATAGATACTGATCATCATAGTGACAGTCACAGTGATAGATACTCATCATCATAGTGACAGTCACAGTGATAGATACTGATCATCATAGTGACAGTCACAGTAATAGATACTCATCATCATAGTGACAGTGACAGTGATAGATGCTGATCATCATAGAGACAGTGACAGTGATAGATGCTGATCATCATAGAGACAGTGACAGTGATAGATGCTGATCATCATAGTGACAGTGATAGATGCTGATCATCATAGTGACAGTGACAGTGATAGATGCTGATCATCATAGTGACAGTGATAGATGCTGATCATCATAGTGACAGTGACAGTGATAGATGCTGATCAGTCATAGTGACAGTGACAGTGATAGATGCTGATCGTCATAGTGACAGTGATAGATACTGATCATCATAGTGACAGTGACAGTGATAGATGCTGATAGTCATAGTGACAGTGACAGTGATAGATGCTGATCATCATAGTAGTGACAGTGATAGATACTGATCATCATAGTGACAGTGACAGTGATAGATTCTGATCATAGTGACATATAGATGATGATAGTGATAGTGACTGATCATCATAGTGACAGTGACAGTGATAGATGCTGATCATCATAGTGACAGTGATAGATGCTGATCAGTGACAGTAGATAGATGCTGATCATCATAGTGACAGTGACAGTGATAGATGCTGATCATCATAGTGACAGTGACAGTGATAGATGCTGATCATCATAGTGACAGTGACAGATGCTGATCATCATATTGACAGTGACAGTGATAGATGCTGATCATCATAGTGACAGTGATAGATGCTGATCATCATAGTGACAGTGACAGTGATAGATACTGATCATCATAGTGACAGTGACAGTGATAGATACTCATCATCATAGTGACAGTCACAGTGATAGATACTGATCATCATAGTGACAGTCACAGTATAGATACTGATCATCATAGTGACAGTGACAGTGATAGATGCTGATCATCATAGAGACAGTGACAGTGATAGATGCTGATCATCATAGAGACAGTGACAGTGATAGATGCTGATCATCATAGTGACAGTGATAGATGCTGATCATCATAGTGACAGTGACAGTGATAGATGCTGATCGATAGTGATGATAGATGCTGATCATCATAGTGACAGTGACAGTGATAGATGCTGATAGTCATAGTGACAGTGACAGTGATAGATGCTGATCATCATAGTGACAGTGATAGATACTGATCATCATAGTGACAGTGACAGTGATAGATGCTGATAGTCATAGTGACAGTGACAGTGATAGATGCTGATCGTCATAGTGACAGTGATAGATACTGATCATCATAGTGACAGTGACAGTGATAGATGCTGATCGTCATAGTGACAGTGATAGATACTGATCATCATAGTGACAGTGACAGTGATAGATGCTGATCATCATAGTGACAGTGATAGATGCTGATCATCATAGTGACAGTGATAGATGCTGATCATCATAGTGACAGTGACAGTAGATGCTGATCATCATAGTGACAGTGACAGTGATAGATGCTGATCAGTGACAGTGATAGATGCTGATCATCATAGTGACAGTGACAGTGATAGATGCTGATCGTCATAGTGACAGTGATAGATGCTGATCGTCATAGTGACCGTGACAGTGATAGATTCTGATCATCATAGTGACAGTGACAGTGATAGATGCTGATCATCATAGTGACAGTGAAGTGATAGATTCTGATCATCATAGTGACAGTGACAGTGATAGATGCTGATCATCATAGTGACAGTGACAGTGATAGATGCTGATCATCATAGTGACAGTGACAGTGATAGATACTGATCATCATAGTGACGTGACAGTGATAGATGCTGATCATCATAGTGACAGTGACAGATGATCATCATAGTGACAGTGATAGATGCTGATCATCATAGTGACACAGTGATAGATGCTGATCATCATAGTGACAGTGACAGTGATAGATGCTGATCATCATAGTGACAGTGACAGTGATAGATGCTGATCATCATAGTGACAGTGACAGTGATAGATGCTGATCATCATAGTGACAGTGACAGTGATAGATGCTGATCATCATAGTGACAGTGATAGATGATCATCATAGTGACTGATCAGTCATAGATGCTGATCAGTGACAGTGATAGATGCTGATCATCATAGTGACAGTGATAGATGCTGATCATCATAGTGACAGTGACAGTGATAGATGCTGATCATCATAGTGACAGTGATAGATGCTGATCATCATAGAGACAGTGACAGTGATAGATGCTGATCATCATAGTGACAGTGACAGTGATAGATGATCATCATAGTGACTGATCTGATCATCATAGTGACAGTGACAGTGATAGATGCTGATCATCATAGTGACAGTGACAGTGATAGATACTGATCATCATAGTGACAGTCACAGTGATAGATACTGATCATCATAGTGACAGTCACAGTGATAGATACTGATCATCATAGTGACAGTGACAGTGATAGATACTGATCATCATAGTGACAGTGACAGTGATAGATGCTGATCATCATAGAGACAGTGACAGTGATAGATGCTGATCATCATAGAGACAGTGACAGTGATAGATGATCAGTAGTGATGATAGATGCTGATCATCATAGTGACAGTGACAGTGATAGATGCTGATCATCATAGTGACAGTGATAGATGCTGATCATCATAGTGACAGTGACAGTGATAGATGCTGATAGTCATAGTGACAGTGACAGTGATAGATGCTGATCGTCATAGTGACAGTGATAGATACTGATCATCATAGTGACAGTGACAGTGATAGATGCTGATCAGTCATAGTGACAGTGACAGTGATAGATGCTGATCGTCATAGTGACAGTGATAGATACTGATCATCATAGTGACAGTGACAGTGATAGATGCTGATAGTCATAGTGACAGTGATAGATGATCATCAGTGACAGTGACAGTGATAGATGCTGATCATCATAGTGACAGTGACAGTGATAGATGCTGATCGTCATAGTGACAGTGATAGACATCATAGTGACAGTGATAGATGCTGATCATCATAGTGACAGTGACAGTGATAGATGCTGATCATCATAGTGACAGTGATAGATGCTGATCGTCATAGTGACAGTGACAGTGATAGATTCTGATCGTCATAGGGACAGTGATAGATGCTGATCATCATAGTGACAGTGACAGTGATAGATGCTGATCATCATATTGACAGTGGCAGTGATAGATGCTGATCGTCATAGTGACAGTGATAGATGCTGATCATCATAGTGACAGTGACAGTGATAGATTCTGATCATCAGTGATAGATGCTGATCATAGTGACAGTGACAGTGATAGATGCTGATCATCATAGGGACAGTGATAGATGCTGATCGTCATAGTGACAGTGACAGATGCTGATCATCATAGTGACAGTGAGTGATAGATGCTGATCATCATAGTGACAGTGACAGTGATAGATGCTGATCATCATAGTGACAGTGACAGTGATAGATACTGATCATCATAGTGACAGTGACAGTGATAGATGCTGATCATCATAGTGACAGTGACAGTGATAGATGCTGATCATCATAGTGACAGTGACAGTGATAGATGCTGATAGATGACAGTGACAGTGATAGATGCTGATCATCATAGTGACAGTGACAGTGATAGATGCTGATCATCATAGTGACAGTGATAGATGCTGATCATCATAGTGACAGTGATAGATGCTGATCATCATAGAGACAGTGACAGTGATAGATGCTGATCATCATAGTGACAGTGATAGATGCTGATCATCATAGAGACAGTGACAGTGATAGATGCTGATCATCATAGTGACAGTGACAGTGATAGATGCTGATCATCATAGTGACAGTGATAGATACTGATCATCATAGTGACAGTGACAGTGATAGATGCTGATCATCATAGTGACAGACAGTGATAGATACTGATCATCATAGTGACAGTCACAGTGATAGATACTGATCATCATAGTGACAGTCACAGTGATAGATACTGATCATCATAGTGACAGTCACAGTGATAGATACTGATCATCATAGTGACAGTGACAGTGATAGATGCTGATAGTCATAGTGACAGTGACAGTGATAGATGCTGATCGTCATAGAGACAGTGACAGTGATAGATGCTGATCATCATAGTGACAGTGATAGATGCTGATCATCATAGTGACAGTGACAGTGATAGATGCTGATCATCATAGTGACAGTGACAGTGATAGATGCTGATCATCATAGTGACAGTGACAGTGATAGATGCTGATCATCATAGTGACAGTGATAGATACTGATCATCATAGTGACAGTGACAGTGATAGATGCTGATCATCATAGTGACAGTGACAGTGATAGATGCTGATCATAGTCACAGTGACAGTGATAGATACTGATCATCATAGTGACAGTGACAGTGATAGATGCTGATCATCATAGTGACAGTGACAGTGATAGATGATCATAGTGACAGTGATAGATGCTGATCATCATAGTGACAGTGACAGTGATAGATGCTGATCATCATAGTGACAGTGATAGATGCTGAGTGATAGATGATAGATTCTGATCATCATAGGGACAGTGATAGATGCTGATCGTCATAGTGACAGTGACAGTGATAGATGCTGATCATCATATTGACAGTGACAGTGATAGATGCTGATCGTCATAGTGACAGTGATAGATGCTGATCATCATAGTGACAGTGACAGTGATAGATGCTGATCATCATAGTGACAGTGACAGTGATAGATGCATCATCATAGTGACAGTGATAGATGCTGATCATCATAGTGACAGTGACAGATAGATGCTGATCATCATAGTGACAGTGACAGTGATAGATTCTGAGTGATAGATGATGCTGATCATCATAGTGACAGTGACAGTGATAGATGCTGATCATCATAGTGACAGTGACAGTGATAGATGCTGATCATCATAGTGACAGTGATAGTGATAGATGCATCATAGTGACAGTGACAGTGATAGATGCTGATCATAGTGACAGTGACAGTGACAGTGACAGTGATAGATGCTGATCATCATAGTGACAGTGACAGTGATAGATGCTGATCATCATAGTGACAGTGACAGTGATAGATACTGATCATCATAGTGACAGACAGTGATAGATACTGATCATCATAGTGACAGTGACAGTATAGATACTGATCATCATAGTGACAGTGACAGTGATAGATACTGATCATCATAGTGACAGTCACAGTGATAGATACTGATCATCATAGTGACAGTGACAGTGATAGATACTGATCATCATAGTGACAGTGAGATGATCATCATAGTGACAGTGATAGATGCTGATCATCATAGTGACAGTGACAGTGATAGATGCTGATCATCATAGTGACAGTGACAGTGATAGATGCTGATCATCATAGTGACAGTGATAGATGCTGATCATCATAGTGACAGTGACAGTGATAGATGCTGATCATCATAGTGACAGTGATAGATGCTGATCAGTGACAGTGATAGATGCTGATCATCATAGTGACAGTGACAGTGATAGATACTGATCATCATAGTGACAGTGACAGTGATAGATACTGATCATCATAGTGACAGTGACAGTGATAGATACTGATCATCATAGTGACAGTGATAGATGCTGATCATCATAGTGACAGTGACAGTGATAGATGCTGATCATCATAGTGACAGTGATAGATGCTGATCATCATAGTGACAGTGACAGTGATAGATACTGATCATCATAGTGACAGTGACAGTGATAGATGCTGATCATCATAGTGACAGTGACAGTGATAGATGCTGATCATCATAGTGACAGTGATAGATACTGATCATCATAGTGACAGTGACAGTGATAGATGCTGATCGTCATAGTGACAGTGACAGTGATAGATGCTGATCATCATAGTGACAGTGATAGATACTGATCATCATAGTGACAGTGACAGTGATAGATGCTGATCATCATAGTGACAGTGACAGTGAGATGCTGATCATCATAGTGACAGTGATAGATGCTGATCATCATAGTGACAGTGACAGTGATAGATGCTGATCGTCATAGTGACAGTGATAGATGCTGATCGTCATAGTGACAGTGACAGTGATAGATTCTGATCGTCATAGGGAGTGACAGTGATAGATGCTGATCATCATAGTGACAGTGACAGTGATAGATGCTGATCATCATATTGACAGTGACAGTGATAGATGCTGATCATCATAGTGACAGTGATAGATGCTGATCATCATAGTGACAGTGACAGTGATAGATGCTGATCATCATAGTGACAGTGACAGTGATAGATGCTGATCGTCATAGTGACAGTGATAGATGCTGATCGTCATAGTGACAGTGATAGATGCTGATCGTCATAGTGACAGTGACAGTGATAGATTCTGATCATCATAGTGACAGTGACAGTGATAGATGCTGATCGTCATAGTGACAGTGACAGTGATAGATGCTGATCGTCATAGTGACCGTGACAGTGATAGATTCTGATCATCATAGTGACAGTGATAGTGATAGATGCTGATCGTCATAGTGACAGTGATAGATGCTGATAGTCATAGTGACAGTGACAGTGATAGATGCTGATCGTCATAGTGACAGTGATAGATACTGATCATCATAGTGACAGTCACAGTGATAGATACTGATCATCATAGTGACAGTCACAGTGATAGATACTCATCATCATAGTGACAGTCACAGTGATAGATACTGATCATCATAGTGACAGTGACAGTGATAGATACTCATCATCATAGTGACAGTCACAGTGATAGATACTGATCATCATAGTGACAGTCACAGTGATAGATACTCATCATCATAGTGACAGTCACAGTGATAGATACTGATCATCATAGTGACAGTGACAGTGATAGATACTCATCATCATAGTGACAGTGATAGATGCTGATCATCATAGAGACAGTGACAGTGATAGATGCTGATCATCATAGAGACAGTGACAGTGATATATGCTGATCATCATAGTGACAGTGATAGATGCTGATCATCATAGAGACAGTGACAGTGATAGATGCTGATCATCATAGAGACAGTGACAGTGATAGATGCTGATCATCATAGTGACAGTGATAGATACTGATCATCATAGAGACAGTGACAGTGATAGATACTGATCATCATAGTGACAGTGATAGTGATAGATACTGATCATCATAGTGACAGTGATAGTGATAGATACTGATCATCATAGTGACAGTGATAGATACTGATCATCATAGAGACAGTGACAGTGATAGATACTGATCATCATAGTGACAGTGATAGTGAGAGATACTGATCATCATAGTGACAGTGATAGTGATAGATGCTGATCATCATAGTGACAGTGATAGATGCTGATCATCATAGAGACAGTGACAGTGATAGATGCTGATCATCATAGTGACAGTGATAGATGCTGATCATCATAGTGACAGTGATAGATGCTGATCATCATAGAGACAGTGACAGTGATAGATGCTGATCATCATAGTGACAGTGACAGTGATAGATGCTGATCATCATAGTGACAGTGATAGATACTGATCATCATAGTGACAGTGACAGTGATAGATACTGATCATCATAGTGACAGTCACAGTGATAGATACTCATCATCATAGTGACAGTCACAGTGATAGATACTGATCATCATAGTGACAGTCACAGTGATAGATACTCATCATCATAGTGACAGTGACAGTGATAGATGCTGATCATCATAGAGACAGTGACAGTGATAGATGCTGATCATCATAGAGACAGTGACAGTGATAGATGCTGATCATCATAGTGACAGTGATAGATGCTGATCATCATAGTGACAGTCACAGTGATAGATACTCATCATCATAGTGACAGTCACAGTGATAGATACTGATCATCATAGTGACAGTCACAGTAATAGATACTCATCATCATAGTGACAGTGACAGTGATAGATGCTGATCATCATAGTGACAGTGACAGTGATAGATGCTGATCATCATAGAGACAGTGACAGTGATAGATGCTGATCATCATAGTGACAGTGATAGATGCTGATCATCATAGTGACAGTGACAGTGATAGATGCTGATCGTCATAGTGACAGTGACAGTGATAGATGCTGATAGTCATAGTGACAGTGACAGTGATAGATGCTGATCGTCATAGTGACAGTGATAGATACTGATCATCATAGTGACAGTGACAGTGATAGATGCTGATAGTCATAGTGACAGTGACAGTGATAGATGCTGATCGTCATAGTGACAGTGATAGATACTGATCATCATAGTGACAGTGACAGTGATAGATGCTGATCGTCATAGTGACAGTGACAGTGATAGATGCTGATCGTCATAGTGACAGTGATAGATGCTGATCATCATAGTGACAGTGACAGTGATAGATGCTGATCGTCATAGTGACAGTGATAGATGCTGATCGTCATAGTGACAGTGACAGTGATAGATTCTGATCGTCATAGGGACAGTGATAGATGCTGATCATCATAGTGACAGTGACAGTGATAGATGCTGATCATCATATTGACAGTGGCAGTGATAGATGCTGATCGTCATAGTGACAGTGATAGATGCTGAGCCATCATAGTGACAGTGATAGATGCTGATCATCATAGTGACAGTGACAGTGATAGATGCTGATCGTCATAGTGACAGTGATAGATGCTGATCGTCATAGTGACAGTGACAGTGATAGATTCTGATCGTCATAGGGACAGTGATAGATGCTGATCGTCATAGTGACAGTGACAGATGCTGATCGTCATAGTGACCGTGACAGTGATAGATTCTGATCATCATAGTGACAGTGACAGTGATAGATGCTGATCGTCATAGTGACAGTGACAGTGATAGATGCTGATCGTCATAGTGACCGTGACAGTGATAGATTCTGATCATCATAGTGACAGTGATAGTGATAGATGCTGATCGTCATAGTGACAGTGACAGATGCTGATAGTCATAGTGACAGTCACAGTGATAGATGCTGATCGTCATAGTGACAGTGATAGATACTGATCATCATAGTGACAGTCACAGTGATAGATACTGATCATCATAGTGACAGTCACAGTGATAGATACTCATCATCATAGTGACAGTCACAGTGATAGATACTGATCATCATAGTGACAGTGACAGTGATAGATACTCATCATCATAGTGACAGTCACAGTGATAGATACTGATCATCATAGTGACAGTCACAGTGATAGATACTCATCATCATAGTGACAGTCACAGTGATAGATACTGATCATCATAGTGACAGTGACAGTGATAGATGACTCATCAGTCATAGTGACAGTGATAGATGCTGATCATCATAGTGACAGTGACAGTGATAGATGCTGATCATCATAGTGACAGTGACAGTGATAGATGCTGATCATCATAGTGACAGTGATAGATGCTGATCATCATAGTGACAGTGACAGTGATAGATGCTGATCATCATAGTGACAGTGAGTGATAGATGCTGAGTGTGACAGTGATAGATGCTGATCATCATAGTGACAGTGACAGTGATAGATGCTGATCATCATAGTGACAGTGACAGTGATAGATGCTGATCATCATAGTGACAGTGATAGATGCTGATCATCATAGTGACAGTGACAGTGATAGATGCTGATCATCATAGTGACAGTGATAGATGATAGTGACTGATCATCATAGTGACAGTGACAGTGATAGATTCTGATCATCATAGTGACAGTGACAGTGATAGATGCTGATCATCATAGTGACAGTGACAGTGATAGATGCTGATCATCATAGTGACAGTGACAGTGATAGATGCTGATCATCATAGTGACAGTGACAGTGATAGATGCTGATCATCATAGTGACAGTGATAGATGCTGATCATCATAGTGACAGTGAGTGATAGATGCAGTGACAGTGATAGATGCTGATCATCATAGTGACAGTGACAGTGATAGATGCTGATCATCATAGTGACAGTGTGATAGATGCTGATCATCATAGTGACAGTCACAGTGATAGATACTCATCATCATAGTGACAGTCACAGTGATAGATACTGATCATCATAGTGACAGTGACAGTGATAGATGCTGATCATCATAGTGACAGTGATAGATGCTGATCATCATAGTGACAGTGATGATAGATGCTGATCATCATAGTGACAGTGACAGTGATAGATGCTGATCATCATAGTGACAGTGATAGATGCTGATCATCATAGTGACAGTGATAGATGCTGATCATCATAGTGACAGTGACAGTGATAGATGCTGATCATCATAGTGACAGTGATAGATGCTGATCATCATAGAGACAGTGATAGATACTGATCATCATAGTGACAGTGACAGTGATAGATGCTGATCATCATAGTGACAGTGATAGTGATAGATACTGATCATCATAGTGACAGTGATAGATGCTGATGACAGTGATAGATGCTGATCATCATAGTGACAGTGATAGTGATAGATACTGATCATCATAGTGACAGTGATAGTGATAGATGCTGATCATCATAGTGACAGTGATAGATGCTGATCATCATAGAGACAGTGACAGTGATAGATGCTGATCAGTGACAGTGATAGATGCTGATCATCATAGTGACAGTGACAGTGATAGATGCTGATCATCATAGTGACAGTGATGACTGAGTGACAGTGATAGATGCTGATCATCATAGTGACAGTGACAGTGATAGATGCTGATCATCATAGTGACAGTGACAGTGATAGATGCTGATCATCATAGTGACAGTGACAGTGATGATAGTGACAGTGACAGTGATAGATACTGATCATCATAGTGACAGTCACAGTGATAGATACTGATCATCATAGTGACAGTCACAGTGATAGATACTGATCATCATAGTGACAGTGACAGTGATAGATACTGATCATCATAGTGACAGTGACAGTGATAGATGCTGATCATCATAGTGACAGTGATAGATGCTGATCATCATAGTGACAGTGACAGTGATAGATGCTGATCATCATAGTGACAGTGATAGATGCTGATCATCATAGTGACAGTGACAGTGATAGATGCTGATCATCATAGTGACAGTGATAGATGCTGATCATCATAGTGACAGTGATAGATGCTGATCATCATAGTGACAGTGACAGTGATAGATGCTGATCATAGTGACAGTGATAGATGCTGATCATCATAGTGACAGTGACAGTGATAGATGCTGATAGTCATAGTGACAGTGACAGTGACAGTGTGACAGTGATAGATGCTGATCATCATAGTGACAGTGACAGTGATAGATGCTGATCATCATAGTGACAGTGACAGTGATAGATGCTGATCGTCATAGTGACAGTGATAGATGCTGATCATCATAGTGACAGTGACAGTGATAGATGCTGATCAGTCATAGTGACAGTGATAGATACTGATCATCATAGTGACAGTGACAGTGATAGATGCTGATCATCATAGTGACAGTGATAGATGCTGATCGTCAGTGACAGTGATAGATGCTGATCATCATAGTGACAGTGTGATAGATGCTGATCATCATAGTGACAGTGACAGTGATAGATGCTGATCATCATAGTGACAGTGATAGATGCTGATCATCATAGTGACAGTGACAGTGATAGATGCTGATCATCATAGTGACAGTGACAGTGATAGATGCTGATCATCATAGTGACAGTGACAGTGATAGATGCTGATCATAGTGACAGTGATAGATGCTGATCATCATAGTGACAGTGACAGTGATAGATGCTGATCTCATAGACAGTCTGATCATAGTGACAGTGACAGTGATAGATGCTGATCATCATAGTGACAGTGACAGTGATAGATGCTGATCATCATAGTGACAGTGACAGTGATAGATGCTGATCATCATAGTGACAGTGACAGTGATAGATTCTGATCATCATAGTGACAGTGACAGTGATAGATGCTGATCATCATAGTGACAGATAGATGCTGATCATCATAGTGACAGTGACAGTGATAGATGCTGATCATCATAGTGACAGTGACAGTGAGATGCTGATCGTCATAGTGACAGTGACAGTGATAGATTCTGATCGTCACAGTGACAGTGATAGATGCTGATCATCATAGTGACAGTGACAGTGATAGATGCTGATCATCATAGTGACAGTGACAGTGATAGATGCTGATCATCATAGTGACAGTGATAGATGCTGATCATCATAGTGACAGTGACAGTGATAGATTCTGATCATCATAGTGACAGTGACAGTGATAGATGCTGATCGTCATAGTGACAGTGACAGTGATAGATGCTGATCATCATAGTGACAGTGACAGTGATAGATTCTGATCATCATAGTGACAGTGATAGTGACAGTGATAGATACTGATCATCATAGTGACAGTGACAGTGATAGATGCTGATAGATAGTGACAGTGATAGATGCTGATCATCATATGACAGTGACAGTGATAGATGCTGATCATCATAGTGACAGTGACAGTGATAGATGCTGATCATCATAGTGACAGTGACAGTGATAGATGCTGATCATCATAGTGACAGTGACAGTGATAGATGCTGATCATCATAGTGACAGTGACAGATGATGATCTCATATCAGTGACAGTGATAGTGACAGTGACAGTGATAGATGCTGATCATCATAGTGACAGTGACAGTGATAGATGCTGATCATCATAGTGACAGTGACAGTGATAGATACTGATCATCATAGTGACAGTGACAGTGATAGATGCTGATCATCATAGTGACAGTGACAGTGATAGATGCTGATCATCATAGTGACAGTCACAGTGATAGATACTGATCATCATAGTGACAGTCACAGTGATAGATGCTGATCATCATAGTGACAGTGACAGTGATAGATGCTGATCATCATAGTGACAGTGACAGTGATAGATGCTGATCATCATAGTGACAGTGACAGTGATAGATGCTGATCATCATAGTGACAGTGATAGATGCTGATCATCATAGAGACAGTGACAGTGATAGATGCTGATCATCATACAGTGACAGTGATAGATGCTGATCATCATAGAGACAGTGACAGTGATAGATGCTGATCATCATAGTGACAGTGACAGTGATAGATGCTGATCATCATAGTGACAGTGATAGATGCTGATCATCATAGTGACAGTGACAGTGATAGATGCTGATCATCATAGTGACAGTGACAGTGATAGATACTGATCATCATAGACAGTGATAGTGACAGTGATAGATGCTGATCATCATAGTGACAGTGACAGTGATAGATGCTGATCATCATAGTGACAGTGACAGTGATAGATGCTGATCATCATAGTGACAGTGATAGATACTGATCATCATAGTGACAGTGACAGTGATAGATGCTGATCATCATAGTGACAGTGATAGATACTGATCATCATAGTGACAGTGACAGTGATAGATGCTGATCATCATAGTGACAGTGATAGATGACAGTGACAGTGATAGATGCTGATCATCATAGTGACAGTGACAGTGATAGATGCTGATCATCATAGTGACAGTGACAGTGATAGATGCTGATCATCATAGTGACAGTGACAGTGATAGATGATCATCATAGTGACATAGTGACAGTGATAGATGCTGATCATCATAGTGACAGTGACAGTGATAGATGCTGATCATCATAGTGACAGTGACATAGATGATCATCATAGTGACAGTGACAGTGATAGATGCTGATCATCATAGTGACAGTGATAGATGCTGATCATCATAGTGACAGTGACAGTGATAGATGCTGATCATCATAGTGACAGTGATAGATGCTGATCATAGTGACAGTGATAGATTCTGATCATCATAGTGACAGTGACAGTGATAGATGCTGATCATCATCATAGTGACAGTGACAGTGATGATGCTGATCATCATAGTGACAGTGACAGTGATAGATGCTGATCATCATAGTGACAGTGACAGTGATAGATGCTGATCGTCATAGTGACAGTGATAGATGCTGATCATCATAGTGACAGTGACAGTGATAGATGCTGATCATCATAGTGACAGTGATAGATGCTGATCATCAGTGACAGTGACAGTGATAGATTCTGATCATCATAGTGACAGTGATAGATGCTGATCGTCATAGTGACAGTGACAGTGATAGATGCTGATCATCATAGTGACAGTGACAGTGATAGATGCTGATCATCATAGTGACAGTGATAGATGCTGATCATCATAGTGACAGTGACAGTGATAGATGCTGATCATCATAGTGACAGTGACAGTGATAGATGCTGATCATCATAGTGACAGTGACAGTGATAGATGCTGATCATCATAGTGACAGTGATAGATGCTGATCATCATAGTGACATGACAGTGATAGATGCTGATCATCATAGTGACAGTGACAGTGATAGATGCTGATCATCATAGTGACAGTGACAGTGATAGATGCTGATCATCATAGTGACAGTGACAGTGATAGATTCTGATCATCATAGTGACAGTGACAGTGATAGATGCTGATCATAGTGACAGTGATAGATGCTGATCATCATAGTGACAGTGACAGTGATAGATGCTGATCATCATAGTGACAGTGAGTAGATGCTGATCATCATAGTGACAGTGACAGTGATAGATGCTGATCATCATAGTGACAGTGACAGTGATAGATGCTGATCATCATAGTGACAGTGACAGTGATAGATGCTGATCATAGTGACAGTGACAGTGATAGATGCTGATCATCATAGTGACAGTGACAGATAGATGCTGATCATCATAGTGACAGTGACAGTGATAGATGCTGATCATCATAGTGACAGTGACAGTGATAGATGCTGATCATCATAGTGACAGTGACAGTGATAGATGCTGATCAGTCATAGTGACAGTGATAGATGCTGATCATCATAGTGACAGTGACAGTGATAGATGCTGATCATCATAGTGACAGTGACAGTGATAGATGCTGATCATCATAGTGACAGTGATAGATGCTGATCATCATAGTGACAGTGACAGTGATAGATGCTGATCAGTGTGACAGTGATAGATGCTGATCATAGTGACAGTGACAGTGAGATGCTGATCATCATAGTGACAGTGACAGTGATAGATGCTGATCATCATAGTGACAGTGACAGTGATAGATGCTGATCATCATAGTGACAGTGATGATAGATGCTGATCATCATAGTGACAGTGACAGTGATAGATGCTGATCATCATAGTGACAGTGACAGTGATAGATGCTGATCATCATAGTGACAGTGATAGATGCTGATCATCATAGTGACAGTGATAGTGATAGATACTGATCATCATAGTGACAGTGATAGTGATAGATGCTGATCATCATAGTGACAGTGATAGATGCTGATCATCATAGAGACAGTGACAGTGATAGATGCTGATCATCATAGTGACAGTGATAGATGCTGATCATCATAGATAGTGATAGATGCTGATCATCATAGAGACAGTGACAGTGATAGATGCTGATCATCATAGTGACAGTGATAGATGCTGATCATCATAGAGACAGTGACAGTGATAGATGCTGATCGTCAAGTGACAGTGATAGATGCTGATCATCATAGTGACAGTGATAGATGCTGATCATCATAGTGACAGTGATAGATACTGATCATCATAGAGACAGTCACAGTGATAGATACTGATCATCATAGAGACAGTCACAGTGATAGATACTCATCATCATAGTGACAGTGACAGTGATAGATGCTGATCATCATAGAGACAGTGACAGTGATAGATGCTGATCGTCAAGTGACAGTGATAGATGCTGATCATCATAGTGACAGTGATAGATGCTGATCATCATAGTGACAGTGACAGTGATAGATGCTGATCGTCATAGTGACAGTGATAGATGCTGATCGTCATAGTGACAGTGACAGTGATAGATGCTGATAGTCATAGTGACAGTGACAGTGATATATGCTGATCGTCATAGTGACAGTGATAGATACTGATCATCATAGTGACAGTGACAGTGATAGATGCTGATAGTCATAGTGACAGTGACAGTGAGATGATCAGTGACAGTGATAGATGCTGATCATCATAGTGACAGTGACAGTGATAGATGCTGATCATCATAGTGACAGTGATAGATGCTGATCATCATAGTGACAGTGACAGTGATAGATGCTGATCATCATAGTGACAGTGACAGTGATAGATGCTGATCGCTGATAGATGCTGATCATAGTGACAGTGACAGTGATAGATGCTGATCGTCATAGTGACAGTGATAGATGCTGATCATCATAGTGACAGTGACAGTGATAGATGCTGATCATCATAGTGACAGTGACAGTGATAGATGCTGATCATAGTGACATGATAGATGACAGTGACAGTGACAGTGATAGATGCTGATCATCATAGTGACAGTGATAGATGCTGATCATCATAGTGACAGTGACAGATAGATGCTGATCATCATAGTGACAGTGACAGTGATAGATGCTGATCATCATAGTGACAGTGATAGATGCTGATCATCATAGTGACAGTGACAGTGATAGATGATCAGTAGTGACAGTGATAGATGCTGATCATCATAGTGACAGTGACAGTGATAGATATTGACAGTGATGATCATAGTGACAGTGACAGTGATAGATGCTGATCATCATAGTGACACAGTGATAGATTCTGATCATCATAGTGACAGTGACAGTGATAGATGCTGATCATCATAGTGACAGTGACAGTGATAGATGCTGATCATCATAGTGACCGTGACAGTGATAGATTCTGATCATCATAGTGACAGTGACAGTGATAGATGCTGATCATCAGTAGATGATCATCATAGACAGTGACAGTGATAGATGCTGATCATCATAGTGACAGTGATAGATGATAGATGACTGATCATCATAGTGACAGTGATGATAGATGCTGATCATCATAGTGACAGTGACAGTGATAGATGCTGATCATCATAGTGACAGTGACAGTGATAGATGCTGATCATCATAGTGACAGTGATAGATGCATCATAGTGACAGTGATAGATGCTGATCATCATAGTGACAGTGGCAGTGATAGATGCTGATCATCATAGTGACAGTGATAGATGCTGATCATCATAGTGACAGTGACAGTGATAGATGCTGATCATCATAGTGACAGTGATAGATACTGATCATCATAGTGACAGTGACAGTGATAGATGCTGATCATCATAGTGACAGTGACAGTGATAGATGCTGATCATCATAGTGACAGTGATAGATGCTGATCATCATAGTGACAGTGACAGTGATAGATTCTGATCATCATAGTGACAGTGACAGTGATAGATGCTGATCATCATAGTGACAGTGACAGTGATAGATGCTGATCATCATAGTGACAGTGACAGTGATAGATTCTGATCATCATAGTGACAGTGACAGTGATAGATGCTGATCATCATAGTGACAGTGATAGATACTGATCATCATAGTGACAGTGACAGTGATAGATGCTGATCATCATAGTGACAGTGACAGTGATAGATGCTGATCATCATAGTGACAGTGATAGATGATCATCATAGTGACAGTGATAGTGATAGATACTGATCATCATAGTGACAGTGATAGTGATAGATGCTGATCATCATAGTGACAGTGATAGATGCTGATCATCATAGTGACAGTGACAGTGATAGATGCTGATCATCATAGTGACAGTGACAGTAGATGCTGATCATCATAGAGACAGTGATAGATGCTGATCATCATAGAGACAGTGACAGTGATAGATGCTGATCATCATAGTGACAGTGATAGATGCTGATCATCATAGAGACAGTGACAGTGATAGATGCTGATCATCATAGTGACAGTGACAGTGATAGATACTGATCATCATAGTGACAGTGATAGATACTGATCATCATAGTGACAGTGATAGATACTGATCATCATAGAGACAGTCACAGTGATAGATACTGATCATCATAGAGACAGTCACAGTGATAGATGCTGATCATCATAGTGACAGTGACAGTGATAGATGCTGATCATCATAGAGACAGTGACAGTGATAGATGCTGATCGTCAAGTGACAGTGATAGATGCTGATCATCATAGTGACAGTGATAGATGCTGATCATCATAGTGACAGTGACAGTGATAGATGCTGATCGTCATAGTGACAGTGATAGATGCTGATCGTCATAGTGACAGTGACAGTGATAGATGCTGATAGTCATAGTGACAGTGACAGTGATAGATGCTGATCGTCATAGTGACAGTGATAGATACTGATCATCATAGTGACAGTGACAGTGATAGATGCTGATAGTCATAGTGACAGTGACAGTGATAGATGCTGATCGTCATAGTGACAGTGATAGATACTGATCATCATAGTGACAGTGACAGTGATAGATGCTGATAGTCATAGTGACAGTGATAGATACTGATCATCATAGTGACAGTGACAGTGATAGATGCTGATCGTCATAGTGACAGTGACAGTGATAGATGCTGATCATCATAGTGACAGTGATAGATGATGATCATCATAGTGACAGTGACAGTGATAGATGCTGATCATCATAGGGACAGTGATAGATGCTGAGTGATGAGATGCTGATCATCATAGTGACAGTGACAGTGATAGATGCTGATCATAGTGACAGTGATAGATGCTGATCGTCATAGTGACCGTGACAGTGATAGATTCTGATCATCATAGTGACAGTGATAGATGCTGATCGTCATAGTGACCGTGACAGTGATAGATTCTGATCATCATAGTGACAGTGACAGTGATAGATGCTGATCGTCATAGTGACAGTGATAGATGCTGATCGTCATAGTGACAGTGACAGTGATAGATGCTGATCATCATAGATGACAGTGACAGTGATAGATGCTGATCATCATAGTGACAGTGACAGTGATAGATGCTGATCATCATAGTGACAGTGACAGTGATAGATGCTGATCATCATAGTGACAGTGATAGATGCTGACAGTGACAGTGACAGTGATAGATTCTGATCATCATAGTGACAGTGACAGTGATAGATGCTGATCATCATAGTGACAGTGACAGTGATAGATGCTGATCATCATAGTGACAGTGATAGATGCTGATCATCATAGTGACAGTGATAGTGATAGATGCTGATCGATAGTGACAGTGATAGATACTGATCATCATAGTGACAGTGACAGTGATAGATGCTGATCATCATAGTGACAGTGACAGTGATAGATGCTGATCATCATAGTGACAGTGACAGTGATAGATGCTGATCATCATAGTGACAGTGACAGTGATAGATGCTGATCATCATAGTGACAGTGATAGATGCTGATCATCATAGTGACAGTGACAGTGATGAGATTGACAGTGGCAGTCTGATCGTCATAGTGACAGTGATAGATGCTGATCATCATAGTGACAGTGACAGTGATAGATGCTGATCATCATATAGACAGTGACAGTGATAGATGCTGATCATCATAGTGACAGTGATAGATGCTGATCATCATAGTGACCGTGACAGTGATAGATTCTGATCATCATAGTGACAGTGACAGTGATAGATGCTGATCATCATAGTGACAGTGACAGTGATAGATGCTGATCATCATATCAGTGACAGTGACAGTGATAGATTCTGATCATCATAGTGACAGTGATAGTGATAGATGCTGATCATCATAGTGACAGTGATAGATACTGATCATCATAGTGACAGTGACAGTGATAGATGCTGATCATCATAGTGACAGTGCTGACAGTGATAGATGCTGATCATCATAGTGACAGTGACAGTGATAGATGCTGATCATCATAGTGACAGTGACAGTGATAGATGCTGATCATCATAGTGACAGTGACAGTGATAGATGCTGATCATCATCAGTGATAGATGCTGATCATAGTGACAGTGATAGATGCTGATCATCATGATCATCATAGATGACAGTGACAGTGATAGATGCTGATCATCATAGTGACAGTGACAGTGATAGATGCTGATCATCATAGTGACAGTGATAGATGCTGATCATCATAGTGACAGTGACAGTGATAGATGCTGATCATAGTGACAGTGACAGTGATAGATGCTGATCAGTCATAGTGACAGTGATAGATGCTGATCATCATAGTGACAGTGACAGTGATAGATGCTGATCATCATAGTGACAGTGACAGTGATAGATGCTGATCATCATAGTGACAGTGACAGTGATAGATGCTGATCATCATAGTGACAGTGACAGTGATAGATGCTGATCATCATAGTGACAGTGACAGTGATAGATAGATCATCATAGTGACAGTGATAGATACTGATCATCATAGTGACAGTGACAGTGATAGATGCTGATCATCATAGTGACAGTGACAGTGATAGATGCTGATCATCATAGTGACATAGTGACATCATAGACAGTGATAGATGCTGATCATCATAGTGACAGTGATAGTGATAGATGCTGATCATCATAGTGACAGTGATAGATGCTGATCATCATAGAGACAGTGACAGTGATAGATGCTGATCATCATAGTGACAGTGATAGATGCTGATCATCATAGAGACAGTGATAGATGCTGATCATCATCAGTGACATATAGTGACAGTGACAGTGATAGATGCTGATCATCATAGTACAGTGACAGTGATAGATGCTGATCATCATAGTGACAGTGACAGTGATAGATACTGATCATCATAGTGACAGTGACAGTGATAGATCTCATCAGTCATAGTGACAGTCATCATAGAGACAGTGATAGATACTGATCATCATAGTGACAGTGACAGTGATAGATACTCATCATCATAGTGACAGTGACAGTGATAGATGCTGATCATCATAGAGACAGTGACAGTGATAGATGCTGATCGTCAAGTGACAGTGATAGATGCTGATCATCATAGTGACAGTGATAGATGCTGATCATCATAGTGACAGTGACAGTGATAGATGCTGATCATCATAGTGACAGTGATAGATGCTGATCGTCATAGTGACAGTGACAGTGATAGATGCTGATAGTCATAGTGACAGTGACAGTGATAGATGCTGATCATCATAGTGACAGTGATAGATACTGATCATCATAGTGACAGTGACAGTGATAGATGCTGATAGTCATAGTGACAGTGACAGTGATAGATGATCATCAGTGATGATAGATACTGATCATCATAGTGACAGTGACAGTGATAGATGCTGATCATCATAGTGACAGTGACAGATGATAGATGACAGTGATAGATGATCATCATAGTGACAGTGACAGTGATAGATGCTGATCATCATAGTGACAGTGATAGATGCAGTCATAGACAGTGAGATGCTGATCATCATAGGACAGACAGTGATAGATGCTGATCGTCATAGTGACAGTGACAGATGCTGATCATCATAGTGACAGTGACAGTGATAGATGCTGATCATCATAGTGACAGTGATAGATGCTGATCGTCATCATAGTGACAGTGACAGTGATAGATGCTGATCATCATAGTGACAGTGATAGATGCTGATCATCATAGTGACAGTGACAGTGATAGATGCTGATCATCATAGTGACAGTGACAGTGATAGATGCTGATCAGTGACAGTGATAGATGCTGATCATCATAGTGACAGTGACAGTGATAGATTCTGATCGTCATAGGGACAGTGATAGATGCTGATCATCATAGTGACAGTGACAGATGCTGATCATCATATTGACAGTGACAGTGATAGATGCTGATCGTCATAGTGACAGTGATAGATGCTGATCATCAGATGACTGACAGTGATAGATTCTGATCATCATAGTGACAGTGACAGTGATAGATGCTGATCGTCATAGTGACAGTGACAGTGATAGATGCTGATCATCATAGTGACAGTGACAGTGATAGATTCTGATCATCATAGTGACAGTGACAGTGATAGATGCTGATCATCATAGTGACAGTGATAGATACTGATCATCATAGTGACAGTGACAGTGATAGATGCTGATCATCATAGACAGTGACAGTGATAGATGCTGATCATAGTGACAGTGACAGTGATAGATGCTGATCATCATAGTGACAGTGACAGTGATAGATGCTGATCATCATAGTGACAGTGACTGATCGTCATAGACAGTGAGATGCTGATCATCATAGTGACAGTGACAGTGATAGATGCTGATCATCATAGTGACAGTGATAGATGCTGATCATCATAGTGACAGTGACAGTGATAGATGCTGATCATCATAGTGACAGTGACAGTGATAGATGCTGATCATCATAGTGACAGTGATAGATGCTGATCATCATAGTGACAGTGATAGATTCAGTGACAGTGACAGTGATAGATGCTGATCATCATAGTGACAGTGACAGTGATAGATGCTGATCATCATAGTGACCGTGACAGTGATAGATTCTGATCATCATAGTGACAGTGATAGTGATAGATGCTGATCGTCATAGTGACAGTGATAGATACTGATCATCATAGTGACAGTGACAGTGATAGATGCTGATCATCATAGTGACAGTGACAGTGATAGATGCTGATCATCATAGTGACAGACAGTGATAGATGATAGATGCTGATCATCATAGAGACAGTGACAGTGATAGATGCTGATCATCATAGTGACAGTGATAGATGCTGATCATCATAGAGACAGTGACAGTGATAGATGCTGATCATCATAGTGACAGTGACAGTGACAGTGATAGATACTGATCATCATAGTGACAGTGATAGATACTGATCATCATAGTGACAGTGACAGTGATAGATACTGATCATCATAGTGACAGTCACAGTGATAGATACTCATCATCATAGTGACAGTCACAGTGATAGATACTGATCATCATAGTGACAGTGACAGTGATAGATACTCATCATCATAGTGACAGTGACAGTGATAGATGCTGATCATCATAGAGACAGTGACAGTGAGATGACAGTGACAGTGATAGATGCTGATCATCATAGTGACAGTGATAGATGCTGATCATCATAGTGACAGTGACAGTGATAGATGCTGATCGTCATAGTGACAGTGATAGATGCTGATCGTCATAGTGACAGTGACAGTGATAGATGCTGATAGTCATAGTGACAGTGACAGTGATAGATGCTGATCGTCATAGTGACAGTGATAGATACTGATCATCATAGTGACAGTGACAGTGATAGATGCTGATAGTCATAGTGACAGTGACAGTGATAGATGCTGATCGTCATAGTGACAGTGATAGATACTGATCATCATAGTGACAGTGATAGATGCTGATAGTCATAGTGACAGTGATAGATACTGATCATCATAGTGACAGTGACAGTGATAGATGCTGATCGTCATAGTGACAGTGACAGTGATAGATGCTGATCGTCATAGTGACAGTGATAGATGCTGATCGTCATAGTGACAGTGACAGTGATAGATTCTGATCGTCATAGGGACAGTGATAGATGCTGATCGTCATAGTGACAGTGACAGATGCTGATCATCATATTGACAGTGGCAGTGATAGATGCTGATCGTCATAGTGACAGTGATAGATGCTGATCGTCATAGTGACCGTGACAGTGATAGATTCTGATCATCATAGTGACAGTGACAGTGATAGATGCTGATCGTCATAGTGACAGTGATAGATGCTGATCGTCATAGTGACAGTGACAGTGATAGATTCTGATCATCATAGTGACAGTGACAGTGACAGATGCTGATCATCATATTGACAGTGACAGTATAGTGATCGTCATAGTGACAGTGATAGATGCTGATCATCATAGTGACAGTGACAGTGATAGATGCTGATCATCATAGTGACAGTGACAGTGATAGATGCTGATCGTCATAGTGACAGTGACAGTGATAGATTCTGATCATCATAGTGACAGTGACAGTGATAGATGCTGATCGATAGTGACAGTGATAGATGCTGATCATCATAGTGACAGTGACAGTGATAGATGCTGATCATCATAGGGACAGTGATAGATGCATAGTGACAGTGACAGATGATGATCATCATAGTGACAGTGACAGTGATAGATGCTGATCAGTGACAGTGATATAGATGCTGATCGTCATAGTGACAGTGACAGTGACTGATCGTCATAGGGACAGTGATAGATGCTGATCATCATAGTGACAGTGATAGATGCTGATCATCATAGTGACAGTGACAGTGATAGATGCTGATCAGTGATAGATGCTGATCATAGTGACAGTGACAGTGATAGATGCTGATCATCAGTGACAGTGATAGATACTGATCATCATAGTGACAGTGACAGTGATAGATGCTGATATCATAGTGACAGTGACAGTGATAGATGCTGTGATAGTGACAGTGATAGATGCTGATCATCATAGTGACAGTGACAGTGATAGATTCTGATCATCATAGTGACAGTGACAGTGATAGATGCTGATCATCATAGTGACAGTGATGAGATGCTGATCATCATAGTGACAGTGACAGTGATAGATGCTGATCATCATACAGTGACAGTGATAGATGCTGATCGTCATAGTGACAGTGATAGATGCTGATCATCATAGTGACAGTGACAGTGATAGATGCTGATCATCATAGTGACAGTGACAGTGATAGATGCTGATCGTCATAGTGACAGTGATAGATGCTGATCATCATAGTGACAGTGACAGTGATAGATGCTGATCGTCATAGTGACAGTGATAGATGCTGATCATCATAGTGACAGTGACAGTGATAGATGCTGATCATCATAGTGACAGTGAGTGAGATGCTGATCATCATAGTGACAGTGACAGTGATAGATGCTGATCATCATAGTGACAGTGACAGTGATAGATGCTGATCATCATAGTGACAGTGACAGTGATAGATGCTGATCATCATAGTGACAGTGACAGATGCTGATCATCATAGTGACAGTGACAGTGATAGATGCTGATCGTCATAGTGACAGTGATAGATGCTGATCATCATAGTGACAGTGACAGTGATAGATGATCATAGTGACAGTGATAGATGCTGATCATCATAGTGACAGTGACAGTGATAGATGCTGATCATCATAGTGACAGTGACAGTGATAGATGCTGATCATCATAGTGACAGTGATAGATGCTGATATAGTGACCGTGACTGATAGATTCTGATCATCATAGTGACAGTGACAGTGATAGATGCTGATCGTCATAGTGACAGTGACAGTGATAGATGCTGATCGTCATAGTGACAGTGACAGTGATAGATTCTGATCATCATAGTGACAGTGATAGTGATAGATGCTGATCGTCATAGTGACAGTGATAGATACTGATCATCATAGTGACAGTGACAGTGATAGATGCTGATCAGTCATAGTGACAGTGACAGTGATAGATGCTGATCATCATAGTGACAGTGATAGATAGATGCTGATCATCATAGTGACAGTGACAGTGATAGATGCTGATCATCATAGTGACAGTGACAGTGATATGCTGATCATCATAGTGACAGTGACAGTGATAGATTCTGATCATCATAGTGACAGTGATAGTGATAGATGCTGATCATCATAGTGACAGTGATAGATGATAGATAGTGACAGTGACAGTGATAGATGATCGTCATAGTGACAGTGATAGATACTGATCATCATAGTGACAGTGACAGTGATAGATACTGATCATCATAGTGACAGTCACAGTGATAGATACTGATCATCATAGTGACAGTGACAGTGATAGATGCTGATCATCATAGTGACAGTGACAGTGATAGATGCTCATCATCATAGACAGTGCTGATCTGATCATCATAGTGACAGTGACAGTCATAGTGACAGTGATAGATACTGATCATCATAGTGACAGTGACAGTGATAGATACTGATCATCATAGTGACAGTGACAGTGATAGATGCTGATCATCATAGTGACAGTGACAGTGATAGATGCTGATCATCATAGTGACAGTGACAGTGATAGATGCTGATCATCATAGTGACAGTGACAGTGATAGATGCTGATCATCATAGTGACAGTGACAGTGATATCATCATAGATGCTGATAGATGATCATCATAGTGACAGTGATAGATGCTGATCGTCATAGTGACAGTGTGACAGTGATAGATGCTGATCATCATAGTGACAGTGACAGTGATAGATGCTGATCAGTCATAGTGACAGTGACAGTGATAGATACTGATCATCATAGTGACAGTGACAGTGATAGATGCTGATAGTCATAGTGACAGTGACAGTGATAGATGCTGATCGTCATAGTGACAGTGATAGATACTGATCATCATAGTGACAGTGACAGTGATAGATGCTGATAGTCATAGTGACAGTGATAGATGCTGATCATCATAGTGACAGTGACAGATAGATGCTGATCATCATAGTGACAGTGACAGTGATAGATGCTGATCATCATAGTGACAGTGATAGATGCTGATCATCATAGTGACAGTGATAGTGATGATCATCATAGTGACAGTGATAGATGCTGATCATCATAGTGACAGTGATAGATGCTGATCATCATAGTGACAGTGACAGTGATAGATGCTGATCATCATAGTGACAGTGATAGATGCTGATCGTCATCAGTCAGATGCTGATCATCATGACAGTGGCAGTGATAGATGCTGATCGTCATACAGTGACAGTGATAGATGCTGATCATCATAGTGACAGTGACAGTGATAGATGCTGATCGTCATAGTGACAGTGATAGATGCTGATCGTCATAGTGACAGTGACAGTGATAGATTCTGATCGTCATAGGGACAGTGATAGATGCTGATCGTCATAGTGACAGTGACAGATGCTGATCATCATATTGACAGTGACAGTGATAGATGCTGATCGTCAGTGACAGTGATAGATTCTGATCATCATAGTGACAGTGACAGTGATAGATGCTGATCATCATAGTGACAGTGACAGTGATAGATGCTGATCGTCATAGTGACCGTGACAGTGATAGATTCTGATCATCATAGTGACAGTGATAGTGATAGATGCTGATCGTCATAGTGACAGTGATAGATACTGATCATCATAGTGACAGTGACAGTGATAGATTCTGATCGTCATAGGGACAGTGATAGATGCTGATCGTCATAGTGACAGTGACAGATGCTGATCATCATATTGACAGTGGCAGTGATAGATGCTGATCGTCATAGTGACAGTGACAGTGATAGATGCTGATCATCATAGTGACAGTGACAGTGATAGATGCTGATCGTCATAGTGACAGTGATAGATGCTGATCGTCATAGTGACAGTGACAGTGATAGATGCTGATCATCATAGTGACAGTGACAGTGATAGATGCTGATCGTCATAGTGACAGTGATAGATGCTGATCATAGTGACATGATAGATGCTGATCATCATAGTGACAGTGACAGTGATAGATGCTGATCATCATAGTGACAGTGACAGTGATAGATGCTGATCGTCATAGTGACAGTGACAGTGACATCGTCATAGACAGTGATAGATGCTGATCGTCATAGATGACAGTGATAGATGCTGATAGTCATAGTGACAGTGATAGATACTGATCATCATAGTGACAGTGACAGTGATAGATGCTGATCGTCATAGTGACAGTGACAGTGATAGATGCTGATCGTCATAGTGACAGTGATAGATGCTGATCGTCATAGTGACCGTGACAGTGATAGATTCTGATCATCATAGTGACAGTGACAGTGATAGATGCTGATCGTCATAGTGACAGTGACAGTGATAGATGCTGATCGTCATAGTGACCGTGACAGTGATAGATTCTGATCATCATAGTGACAGTGATAGTGATAGATGCTGATCGTCATAGTGACAGTGATAGATACTGATCATCATAGTGACAGTGACAGTGATAGATGCTGATAGTCATAGTGACAGTGACAGTGATAGATGCTGATCGTCATAGTGACAGTGATAGATACTGATCATCATAGTGACAGTGATAGTGATAGATGCTGATCGTCATAGTGACAGTGATAGATGCTGATAGTCATAGTGACAGTGACAGTGATAGATGCTGATCGTCATAGTGACAGTGATAGATGCTGATCGTCATAGTGACCGTGACAGTGATAGATTCTGATCATCATAGTGACAGTGACAGTGATAGATACTGATCATCATAGTGACAGTGATAGTGATAGATGCTGATCGTCATAGTGACAGTGATAGATGCTGATCATCATAGTGACAGTGACAGTGATAGATGCTGATCGTCATAGTGACAGTGATAGATGCTGATCGTCATAGTGACAGTGACAGTGATAGATTCTAATCGTCATAGGGACAGTGATAGATGCTGATCGTCATAGTGACAGTGACAGTGATAGATGCTGATCATCATATTGACAGTGGCAGTGATAGATGCTGATCGTCATAGTGACAGTGATAGATGCTGATCGTCATAGTGACCGTGACAGTGATAGATTCTGATCATCATAGTGACAGTGACAGTGATAGATGCTGATCGTCATAGTGACAGTGACAGTGATAGTTGCTGATCGTCATAGTGACAGTGACAGTGATAGATTCTGATCATCATAGTGACAGTGATAGTGATAGATGCTGATCGTCATAGTGACAGTGATAGATACTGATCATCATAGTGACAGTGACAGTGATAGATGCTGATAGTCATAGTGACAGTGACAGTGATAGATGCTGATCGTCATAGTGACAGTGATAGATACTGATCATCATAGTGACAGTGACAGTGATAGATGCTGATAGTCATAGTGACAGTGATAGATGCTGATCGTCATAGTGACAGTGACAGTGATAGATGCTGATCGTCATAGTGACCGTGACAGTGATAGATTCTGATCATCATAGTGACAGTGATAGTGATAGATGCTGATCGTCATAGTGACAGTGATAGATGCTGATAGTCATAGTGACAGTGACAGTGATAGATGCTGATCGTCATAGTGACAGTGATAGATACTGATCATCATAGTGACAGTCACAGTGATAGATACTGATCATCATAGTGACAGTCACAGTGATAGATACTCATCATCATAGTGACAGTCACAGTGATAGATGCTGATCATCATAGTGACAGTGACAGTGATAGATACTCATCATCATAGTGACAGTCACAGTGATAGATACTGATCATCATAGTGACAGTCACAGTGATAGATACTCATCATCATAGTGACAGTGATAGATACTGATCATCATAGTGACAGTGACAGTGATAGATACTGATCATCATAGTGACAGTCACAGTGATAGATACTGATCATCATAGTGACAGTCACAGTGATAGATACTCATCATCATAGTGACAGTGACAGTGATAGATACTGATCATCATAGAGACAGTGACAGTGATAGATAGATGCTGATCATCATAGTGACAGTGATAGATGCTGATCATCATGAGATGACAGTGACAGTGATAGATGCTGATCATCATAGTGACAGTGATAGATGCTGATCATCATAGTGGCAGTGACAGTGATAGATGCTGATCGTCATAGTGACAGTGACAGTGATAGATACTGATCATCATAGTGACAGTGACAGTGATAGATGCTGATAGTCATAGTGACAGTGACAGTGATAGATGCTGATCGTCATAGTGACAGTGATAGATACTGATCATCATAGTGACAGTGACAGTGATAGATGCTGATAGTCATAGTGACAGTGATAGATACTGATCATCATAGTGACAGTGACAGTGATAGATGCTGATCGTCATAGTGACAGTGACAGTGATAGATGCTGATCGTCATAGTGACAGTGATAGATGCTGATCATCATAGTGACAGTGATAGATGCTGATCATCATAGTGACAGTAACAGTGATAGATGCTGACAGTGACAGTGATAGATGCTGATCATCATAGTGACAGTGACAGTGATAGATTCTGATCGTCATAGGGACAGTGATAGATGCTGATCATCATAGTGACAGTGACAGATGCTGATCATCATATTGACAGTGGCAGTGATAGATGCTGATCGTCATAACGACAGTGACAGTGATAGATGCTGATCATCATAGTGACAGTGACAGTGATAGATGATGATCGTCATAGTGACAGTGATAGATGCTGATCGTCATAGTGACAGTGACAGTGATAGATTCTGATCGTCATAGGGACAGTGATAGATGCTGATCGTCATAGTGACAGTGACAGATGCTGATCATCATATTGACAGTGGCAGTGATAGATGCTGATCGTCATAGTGACAGTGATAGATTCTGATCATCATAGTGACAGTGACAGTGATAGATGCTGATCGTCATAGTGACAGTGACAGTGATAGATGCTGATCGTCATAGTGACCGTGACAGTGATAGATTCTGATCATCATAGTGACAGTGATAGTGATAGATGCTGATCGTCATAGTGACAGTGATAGATACTGATCATCATAGTGACAGTGACAGTGATAGATTCTGATCGTCATAGGGACAGTGATAGATGCTGATCGTCATAGTGACAGTGACAGATGCTGATCATCATATTGACAGTGGCAGTGATAGATGCTGATCATCATAGTGACAGTGACAGTGATAGATGCTGATCATCATAGTGACAGTGACAGTGATAGATGCTGATCGTCATAGTGACAGTGATAGATGCCGATCGTCATAGTGACAGTGACAGTGATAGATTCTGATCGTCATAGGGACAGTGATAGATGCTGATCGTCATAGTGACAGTGACAGATGCTGATCATCATATTGACAGTGGCAGTGATAGATGCTGATCGTCATAGTGACAGTGATAGATGCTGATCGTCATAGTGACAGTGACAGTGATAGATGCTGATAGTCATAGTGACAGTGATAGATACTGATCATCATAGTGACAGTGACAGTGATAGATGCTGATCGTCATAGTGACAGTGACAGTGATAGATGCTGATAGTCATAGTGACAGTGATAGATACTGATCATCATAGTGACAGTGACAGTGATGATGCTGATCATCATAGTGACAGTGACAGTGATAGATGACAGTGACAGTGATAGATGCTGATCGTCATAGTGACAGTGATAGATGCTGATCATCATAGTGACAGTGATAGATGCTGATCATCATAGTGACAGTGACAGTGATAGATGCTGATCATCATATTGACAGTGGCAGTGATAGATGCTGATCGTCATAGTGACAGTGACAGTGATAGATGCTGATCATCATATTGACAGTGATAGATGCTGATCATCATAGTGACAGTGACAGTGATAGATGCTGATCGTCATAGTGACCGTGACAGTGATAGATTCTGATCATCATAGTGACAGTGATAGATACTGATCATCATAGTGACAGTGACAGTGATAGATGCTGATCATCATAGTGACAGTGACAGTGATAGATGCTGATCGTCATAGTGACAGTGATAGATACTGATCATCATAGTGACAGTGACAGTGATAGATGCTGATCATCATAGTGACAGTGACAGTGATAGATGCTGATCGTCATAGTGACAGTGATAGATACTGATCATCATAGTGACAGTGATAGTGATAGATGCTGATCATCATAGTGACAGTGACAGTGATAGATGCTGATCATCATAGTGACAGTGATAGTGATAGATGCTGATCAGCATAGTGACAGTGATAGTGATAGATGCTGATCGTCATAGTGACAGTGATAGATACTGATCATCATAGTGACAGTGATAGTGATAGATGCTGATCATCATAGTGACAGTGACAGTGATAGATGCTGATCATCATAGTGACAGTGATAGTGATAGATGCTGATCATCATAGTGACAGTGATAGTGATAGATGCTGATCGTCATAGTGACAGTGATAGATACTGATCATCATAGTGACAGTGACAGTGATGGATGCTGATAGTCATAGTGACAGTGATAGTGATAGATGCTGATCGTCATAGTGACAGTGATAGATATTGATCATCATAGTGACAGTGATAGATACCGATCATCATAGTGACAGTGACAGTGATAGATGCTGATAGTCATAGTGACAGTGATAGTGATAGATGCTGATCGTCATAGTGACAGTGATAGATACTCATCATCATAGTGACAGTGACAGTGATAGATTCTGATAGTCATAGTGACAGTGATAGATACTGATCATCATAGTGACAGTGACAGTGATAGATGCTGATAGTCATAGTGACAGTGACAGTGATAGATTCTGATCGTCATAGTGACAGTGATAGATACTGATCATCATAGTGAAAGTGACAGTGATAGATGCTGATAGTCATAGTGACAGTGATAGTGATAGATGCTGATCGTCATAGTGACAGTGATAGATACTGATCATCATAGTGACAGTGATAGATACTGATCATCATAGTGACAGTGACAGTGATAGATGCTGATAGTCATAGTGACAGTGATAGTGATAGATGCTGATCGTCATAGTGACAGTGATAGATACTGATCATCATAGTGACAGTGACAGTGATAGATGCTGATAGTCATAGTGACAGTGATAGATAATGATCATCATAGAGACAGTGACAGTGGTAGATGCTGATAGTCATAGTGACAGTGATAGATACTGATCATCATAGTGACAGTGACAGTGATAGATGCTGATAGTCATAGTGACAGTGACAGTGATAGATACTGATCATCATAGTGACAGTGACAGTGATAGATTCTGATCGTCATAGTGACAGTGATAGATACTGATCATCATAGTGAAAGTGACAGTGATAGATGCTGATAGTCATAGTGACAGTGATAGTGATAGATGCTGATCGTCATAGTGACAGTGATAGATACTGATCATCATAGTGACAGTGACAGTACTGACCATCAGATGACTGATCGTGATAGTGACAGTGATAGATACTGATCATCATAGTGACAGTGACAGTGATAGATGCTGATCGTCATAGTGACAGTGATAGATACTGATCATCATAGTGACAGTGACAGTGATAGATGCTGATAGTCATAGTGACAGTGACAGTGATAGATGCTGATCGTCATAGTGACAGTGATAGATACTGATCATCATAGTGACAGTGACAGTGATAGATGCTGATAGTCATAGTGACAGTGATAGATGCTGATCATCATAGTGACAGTGACAGTGATAGATGCTGATCGTCATAGTGACAGTGACAGTGATAGATGCTGATCGTCATAGTGACCGTGACAGTGATAGATTCTGATCATCATAGTGACAGTGATAGTGATAGATGCTGATCGTCATAGTGACAGTGATAGATGCTGATAGTCATAGTGACAGTGACAGTGATAGATGCTGATCGTCATAGTGACAGTGATAGATACTGATCATCATAGTGACAGTCACAGTGATAGATACTGATCATCATAGTGACAGTCACAGTGATAGATACTCATCATCATAGTGACAGTCACAGTGATAGATGCTGATCATCATAGTGACAGTGACAGTGATAGATACTCATCATCATAGTGACAGTCACAGTGATAGATACTGATCATCATAGTGACAGTCACAGTGATAGATACTCATCATCATAGTGACAGTGATAGATACTGATCATCATAGTGACAGTGACAGTGATAGATACTGATCATCATAGAGACAGTCACAGTGATAGATACTGATCATCATAGTGACAGTCACAGTGATAGATACTCATCATCATAGTGACAGTCACAGTGATAGATACTGATCATCATAGAGACAGTCACAGTGATAGATACTCATCATCATAGTGACAGTGACAGTGATAGATGCTGATCATCATAGAGACAGTGACAGTGATAGATGCTGATCATCATAGTGACAGTGATAGATGCTGATCGTCATAGTGGCAGTGACAGTGATAGATGCTGATAGTCATAGTGACAGTGACAGTGATAGATACTGATCATCATAGTGACAGTGACAGTGATAGATGCTGATAGTCATAGTGACAGTGACAGTGATAGATGCTGATCGTCATAGTGACAGTGATAGATACTGATCATCATAGTGACAGTGACAGTGATAGATGCTGATAGTCATAGTGACAGTGATAGATACTGATCATCATAGTGACAGTGACAGTGATAGATGCTGATCGTCATAGTGACAGTGACAGTGATAGATGCTGATCGTCATAGTGACAGTGATAGATGCTGATCATCATAGTGACAGTGATAGATGCTGATCATCATAGTGACAGTAACAGTGATAGATGCTGATCGTCATAGTGACAGTGACAGTGATAGATTCTGATCGTCATAGGGACAGTGATAGATGCTGATCGTCATAGTGACAGTGACAGATGCTGATCATCATATTGACAGTGGCAGTGATAGATGCTGATCGTCATAACGACAGTGACAGTGATAGATGCTGATCATCATAGTGACAGTGACAGTGATAGATGATGATCGTCATAGTGACAGTGATAGATGCTGATCGTCATAGTGACAGTGACAGTGATAGATTCTGATCGTCATAGGGACAGTGATAGATGCTGATCGTCATAGTGACAGTGACAGATGCTGATCATCATATTGACAGTGGCAGTGATAGATGCTGATCGTCATAGTGACAGTGATAGATTCTGATCATCATAGTGACAGTGACAGTGATAGATGCTGATCGTCATAGTGACAGTGACAGTGATAGATGCTGATCGTCATAGTGACCGTGACAGTGATAGATTCTGATCATCATAGTGACAGTGATAGTGATAGATGCTGATCGTCATAGTGACAGTGATAGATACTGATCATCATAGTGACAGTGACAGTGATAGATTCTGATCGTCATAGGGACAGTGATAGATGCTGATCGTCATAGTGACAGTGACAGATGCTGATCATCATATTGACAGTGGCAGTGATAGATGCTGATCATCATAGTGACAGTGACAGTGATAGATGCTGATCATCATAGTGACAGTGACAGTGATAGATGCTGATCGTCATAGTGACAGTGATAGATGCCGATCGTCATAGTGACAGTGACAGTGATAGATTCTGATCGTCATAGGGACAGTGATAGATGCTGATCGTCATAGTGACAGTGACAGATGCTGATCATCATATTGACAGTGGCAGTGATAGATGCTGATCGTCATAGTGACAGTGATAGATGCTGATCGTCATAGTGACAGTGACAGTGATAGATGCTGATAGTCATAGTGACAGTGATAGATACTGATCATCATAGTGACAGTGACAGTGATAGATGCTGATCGTCATAGTGACAGTGACAGTGATAGATGCTGATCGTCATAGTGACAGTGATAGATGCTGATCATCATAGTGACAGTGATAGATGCTGATCATCATAGTGACAGTGACAGTGATAGATGCTGATCGTCATAGTGACAGTGATAGATGCTGATCGTCATAGTGACAGTGACAGTGATAGATTCTGATCGTCATAGGGACAGTGATAGATGCTGATCGTCATAGTGACAGTGACAGTGATAGATGCTGATCATCATAGTGACAGTGACAGTGATAGATGCAGATCGTCATAGTGACAGTGATAGTGATAGATGCTGATCGTCATAGTGACAGATTCTGATCATCATAGTGACAGTGATAGATACCGATCATCATAGTGACAGTGACAGTGATAGATGCTGATAGTCATAGTGACAGTGATAGTGATAGATGCTGATCGTCATAGTGACAGTGATAGATACTGATCATCATAGTGACAGTGATAGATACTGATCATCATAGTGACAGTGACAGTGATAGATGCTGATAGTCATAGTGACAGTGATAGTGATAGATGCTGATCGTCATAGTGACAGTGATAGATACTGATCATCATAGTGACAGTGACAGTGATAGATGCTGATAGTCATAGTGACAGTGATAGATACTGATCATCATAGAGACAGTGACAGTGGTAGATGCTGATAGTCATAGTGACAGTGATAGATACTGATCATCATAGTGACAGTGACAGTGATAGATGCTGATAGTCATAGTGACAGTGACAGTGATAGATACTGATCATCATAGTGACAGTGACAGTGATAGATTCTGATCGTCATAGTGACAGTGATAGATACTGATCATCATAGTGAAAGTGACAGTGATAGATGCTGATAGTCATAGTGACAGTGATAGTGATAGATGCTGATCGTCATAGTGACAGTGATAGATACTGATCATCATAGTGACAGTGATAGATACTGACCATCATAGTGACAGTGACAGTGATAGATGCTGATAGTCATAGTGACAGTGACAGTGATAGATGCTGATCATCATAGTGACAGTGATAGATACTGATCATCATAGTGACAGTGACAGTGATAGATGCTGATCGTCATAGTGACAGTGATAGATACTGATCATCATAGTGACAGTGACAGTGATAGATGCTGATAGTCATAGTGACAGTGATAGATACTGATCATCATAGTGACAGTGACAGTGATAGATTCTGATCGTCATAGTGACAGTGACAGTGATAGATACTGATCATCATAGTGACAGTGACAGTGATAGATTATGATCGTCATAGTGACCATGATAGATACTGATCGTCATAGTGAAAGTGATAGTCATATTGATAGTGATCGTGATGCTGATAGTGATACTGATAGTGATTGTGAGAGAGATCATAACATAGGTAGTTTGTTTTCAGATCCAATGTTAATATGTGCATTGATAGCTCAGCGATATTGGATTACATACTATGGTGATGTAAGTCTCTCCTCCTAAGAGAGAGAGAAGAGTGAGAGATTAGCTGTCCGGACTAGACTGGCATGACCATTCAAGGGATGTGAGTATCTCTGGAATCTGGATGCATGGAACTAGTTTCACTCTGGTCTTCTTGCTGATCCAGGAGAGCTCAACATGGCACGACACGTAAAGAAAATCACCACTGCCAGTAACATCCCCTGCCAGTAAGGATTACAGCTTTCTTTCCCGTTGAGACTTGCTGTCTTTGAAGTATCCTCCTTCATCCCTGGTGCTTTATGTTCATTTCTAACACATGTTTCTGTTCTGAGTGCTTCCCTAAAGCCTTTTCCTGAGGAATACTGTAGCTTTCTTCTCAGAGAAAGGTACAGTATTCCTTTGAACCTACTGTTGAACCTACCTGCCAAGGTTGTAATATCTCTGTCATGTTTGACCAAATCCTGGATTTACCATAAGGGCTCTGACTTAACAGTGTAAACCCATTGACTGTCTGCTTTTATGTATATAGTATCTTGTAAAAGACTGACAATCATATAGCTAGCAAGCCTTCATTCAAGATACTGTTCTGGGTGCTGAGATTATGATATTGGAGGCTAGCTCTGGTCCAGAGATACATGTGGATTTTTTTCCATGTTAGTGTATTTTAGGCTAGCTCTGGTCCAGAGCTACATGTGGACTATCTTCCCGGTTGGTCTATTGGTGGATAGGTCTGGGTCAGAGTTACATGTGGACTATCTTCCCTTTAAGTCTATTGGTGGATAGCTCTGGGTCAGGGTTACATGTGGATTATCTTCCCTTTAAGTCTATTGGAGGATAGCTCTGGGTCAGGGTTACATGCAGTCTATTTTCCCGGTTGGTCTATTGGAGGATAGCTCTGGTCCAGGGTTACATGTAGACTATCTTCCCGGTTGGTCTATTGGAGGATAGCTCTGGGTCAGGGTTACATGTGGACTATCTTTCCGGTTGGTCTATTGGAGGATAGCTCTGGGTCAGGGTTACATGTGGACTATCTTCCCTGTTGGTCTATTGGAGGATAGCTCTGGTCCAGGGTTACATGTGGACTATCTTCCCGGTTGGTCTATTGGAGGCTAGCTCTGGTCCAGGGTTACATGTGGACTATCTTCCCTGTTGGTCTATTGGAGGATAGCTCTGGTCCAGGGTTACATGTGGACTATCTTCCCGGTTGGTCTATTGGAGGCTAGCTCTGGTCCAGGGTTACATGTGGACTTTCTTCCCGGTTGGTCTATTGGAGGCTAGCTCTGGTCCAGGGTTACATGTGGACTATCTTCCGTGTCGTCTGTTGGAGACTAGCTCTGGTCCAGGGTTACATGTGGACTATCTTCACTGTTGGTCTATTGGAGGCTAGCTCTGGTCCAGGGTTGCATGTGGACTTTCTTCCCTGTTGGTCGATTGGAGGCTAGCTCTGGTCCAGAGTTACATGTGGACTGTTTTCCGTGTCGGTCTGTTGGAGCCTTGGAGGCTAGCTCCCAATCCCACTGTTCAGGCCATTCCTACATTTCCTAGAGACGGAAAATAATCCCTTAGTCTAGGGAAGAAAATGGATTTGCAACACGGCTACAGCAGGCTACAGGTCATTGAGCATGTTACTGCAATTTATGCACTGTTCAATCTTCAGCATATATCCTCATTACATGATGCAGGATGCATCCTGACGTTTGGTAGGACAGTGGGTCAGGCATAGAGATCTTATTCAATTCCTACGGTATATGTCATTCTATGGGGTCGGGTCCTCTGTCTGACCTCCTCCAAGGTCTTAGTACCCATCCTAAGAGCTGTAGACCTGCGCTGTAGACTTGGCACTGCCATCCTACTGAACAAAGTATTGGCAATGAGATCTGTGTCCCAAATGGCACCCTTTCCCTTTATAGTGCACTACTTTTGGCCAGAGCTCTATGGGCCTGGGTCAATTGTACACTATATAGAGAAAATATTGCTATTTGGGATGCACATAAACACTCTGTGTGTTCATTGGTCTACTCTGTGTTTTCTGATAGTACAGTGATTATACAGTTCATCAGATCATGGTGGGGCTTCTGACTCACACTCCAACAGTAGGACTGCTGGGTATTTGGAGTACAGTACATTGTCTCCAGGATGTTTGTAAACATTGTTCTTAATGTAAGAATGAAATGAATTTTGCAAAGAGGATTGGTACAGTAACAGAAACAGGGAGCCCCCTCCGCCCCTCCCCTTCCCCCCACCGCACAGTTCACAAGGGATTATATCGGTCTGCTATCGAAACTTGCCAAGAGATTCCCCTCCCCCAATTTTTTGGGTTGCATTTGCTGGCAATCCCTCTTTATGCCCGGGCAGCAACTGTTGTTGGACTTTAAACGACAGATGAAGACAAGCTGATGAACAGAGCAGGGAAAGAGAGCATGATGGAGAGACGTGAGGTCAAAGGGTGAGGTCCATAGAGAGTGGAGGAGGTAAAGAAGGAAGGAGAGAGGGAATAGAAGGAGGTTAGACTAGACTGGTCTACGTGCATTTTGGTGAGGGTTTTCTCTATTCTTCCTCATGTAGAAATGCCATCTGCATGGCTGATGAATTATAATCATGTGCGATTGTGCAGCTGTCTGTTTGTAAATGTGCCACTCAGGTTCCTGACGCTGACTTCACACACCGCCATGTTGCTCTCCAGATGTGTTTATCGCTGGTGGGAGTGGGATTCATCATCCCTCTCTACACTCTGTTGGAGCTGGTGCTGCTGGTCACTGCATTGGAACACTGGAACAGACAGACTAGGCAGACTGAGTAGTTATTAGTTGAATATTATTATAATGTATCAAACCTGATCAGATTTACATTGCTTACATAATATTGGTGCTTTTATGTAATGGTCTTATTTGGATTGCATGTCCACCTATTGTTTTGACGATGTTTGAACCTGTCTAGTCTGATATCTGATGTTAGGCTGGATGTTCCTTCTCTGGCAGAAGTGGGGGGTTTGGTTTAGGTTGTGATGTGGGGGTGACGTCGGTGATTCTCTGGTTGACTTGAATAGAATTGTGCACCATCACTCACATTGTCAGATTATCGTTGACCATTCCCATGACATGACTCTCAGATGATTGTCAGAGTGCTTTCTTACTCCGTCTCTCTCCGTCTCCCTCCGTCTCTCTCCGTCTCTCTCCGTCTCTCTCCGTCTCCCTCCGTCTCTCTCCGTCTCCCTCCGTCTCCCTCCGTCTCTCTCCATCTCTCTCCGTCTCTCCCGTCTCCTCCGTCTCTCTCCGTCTCTCTCCGTCTCTCTCCGTCTCTCTCCGTCTCCCTCCGTCTCTCTCCGTCTCTCTCCGTCTCTCCGTCTCCCTCCGTCTCTCTCCGTCTCCCTCCGTCTCTCTCCGTCTCCCTCCGTCTCTCTCCGTCTCTCTCCGTCTCTCTCCGTCTCTCTCCGTCTCTCTCCGTCTCTCTCCGTCTCTCCGTCTCTCCGCTCCGTCCGTCTCTCTCGTCTCTCTCCGTCTCTCTCCGTCTCTCTCCGTCTCCCTCCGTCTCTCTCCTCGTCTCTCTCTCCGTCTCTCTCCGTCTCTCTCCGTCTCTCTCCGTCTCTCTCCGTCTCTCTCCGTCTCCCTCCGTCTCTCTCCGTCTCTCTCCGTCTCTCTCCGTCTCCCTCCGTCTCTCTCCGTCTCCCTCCGTCTCTCTCCGTATCTCTCCATCTCTCTCCGTCTCTCTCCGTCTCCCTCCGTCTCTCTCCGTATCTCTCCGTCTCTCTCCGTCTCTCTCCGTCTCCCTCCGTCACTCTCCGTCTCTCCCGTCTCCCTCCGTCTCTCTCCGTCTCTCTCCGTCTCTCTCCGTCTCTCTTCGTCTCTCTACGTCTCCCTCCGTCTCTCTCCGTCTCTCTCCCAACTGTTTTCCATCCATCTTTCTCCACCTCCATATCCTGTATTATTCAGGTTGTGGGTACATTCCTTCTCAATGTAATGACATTTATCAGACCTTAACCTGACTGATCTGTCAGATCTATGTTACTCATCTTAGTCATGGTGATGGTGTTAAACTGGTCTGAAAACAACTCCTCGCCTCTTCCCCCTCTGTCTTTGCAGATCTCAAGGAACCAGGTGTAAGACAACAATATGGTCTACGTTTCCCCAAGCCAATAGAAAGGCTAAGGGGAGCCACGTTGATGCTTACACCAGAGGAAGAGGCATGGGGCTGTTTTCTGACCAGGCAGATGTGTTGTCACAGTACACCTCCCTCTCTCACTGTCTCCCTCTCTACCACAGACAGGATGACGAATCAGCAGCCAGTCCACCAGTCTAACAAGGCCCATTATGATGAGCCACCCATTGTTGGAGCTGGAGTGTTGGATTTGTTGGAACCCAAACTTCCCAATAGTTTCTTGGGAACCTACTGTGGCTTCCTCATCCGAAACTCACTGCTCGTCCTCACTATACTGGGTAGGTGCCTACCTCGCTTCATGGTGGTCAACTGTCAGGAAATCAATTATTTCATCGCTTTCAGTGGTTATAACGTGTTACGCTGCATTTCAGCTCTCTGTATTACCTGTGCTTGCTAACAATTTTTTATATATAAACATTTGATTAAATGTTTTATTTGCCCATCCCCCTCTTTGGACGACAATAACAAACTTTCTCTCTTATTTTTTTACAGCTTTCTCACACACATTTTACACCCATGGCAATTCTCTCTTTGTTTTCTTCACCGTAGTCACATATCAAGAATATAGTTAGTACATACAGTGCATTCGGAAAGTATAAAGACCCCTTACATTTTTTCCACATTTTGTGAAGTTAGAGCCTTATTCTAAAATTGATTTTAATTTTTTTTTTTTATTCCCTCATCAATCTACACATAAAACACCATAATGACAAAAGAAAAATACGTTTTTAGAAATGTTTGCAAATGTATAAAAACAAAGAAATAGAAATATCACATTTACATAAGTATTCAGATACTTTACTCAGTACTTTGTTGAGGCACCTTTGGCAGTGATTACAGCCTTGAGTCTTCTTGGGTATGATGCTTTGCACACCTGTATTTTGGAGGTTTCTTCCATTCTTCTCTGCAGATCCTCTCAAGTTCTGTCAGGTTAGATGGGGAGCGTCGCTGCACAGCTATTTTTCAGGTCTCTACAGAGATGTTCGATCAGGTTCAAGTCCAGGCTCTTGCTGGGCCACTCAAGGACATTCAGAAACTTGTCCCAAAGCCACTAGTGCGTTGTCTTGGCTGTGTGGTTAGGGTTGTTGTCCTATTGGAATGTGAACCTTCGCCCCAGTCTGAGGTCCTGAGCGCTCTGGAACAGGTTTTCATCACAGATCTTTCTGTACTTTGCTCCGTTCATCTTTCCATCGATCCTGACTAGTCTACCAGTCCCTGATGCTGAAAAACATCCCCACAGCATTATGCTGCCACCACCATGCTTCACTGTAGGGATGGTGCCAGGTTTCCTCCAGACGTGACACTTGGCATTCAGGCCAAAGGGTTCAATCTTGGTTTAATCAGACCAGAGAATCTTGTTTCTTATGGTCTGAGAGTCCTTTAGGTGCCTTTTGGAAAACTCCAAGCAGTCTGTCATGTGCCTTTTACTGAGGAGTGGCTTCCGTCTGGCCAGTCTACCATAAAGGCCTGATTGGTGGAGTGCTGCAGAGATGGTTGTCCTTCTGGAAGGTTCTCCCATCTCCACAGAGGAACTCTGGAGCTCTGTCAGAGTGACCATCGGGTTCTTGGTCACCTCCCTGATCAAGGCCCTTCTCCCCAGATTGCTCAGTTTGGCCCGAGCAGCCAGCTCTAGGAAGGGTTTTTGTGGTTCCAAACGTCTTCCATTTAAGAATGATGGAAGCCACTGTGGTCTTGGGGACCTTCAATGCTGCAAAAAAAAAATTGGTACCCTTCCCCAGATCTGTGCCTCGACACAGTCCTGTCTCGGAGCTCTACGGACAATTCCTTCGACCTCATGGCTTGGTTTTTGCTTTGACATGCACTGTCAACTGTGGGACCTTATATAGACAGATGTGCTTTTCCAAATCATGTCCAATTGAATTTACCACAAGTGGACTCCAATCAAGTTGTAGAAACATATCAAGGATGATCAATGGAAACAGGATGGACCTGAGCTCAATTTCGAGTTTCATAGCAAAGGGTCTGAATACTTGTAGTTACGTTTTCGCTTTATCATTATGGGCTTTTGTGTGTAGATTAATGAGGATTTAAATATTTTTTAATCCATTTTAGAAAAAGGCTGTAACGCAACAAAGTGTGGAAAAGGTCAAGGGGTCTGAATACTCTCCTAATGCACTGTACACATCACTTCTTGTTGGCACTCGTGTACTTACTGTAAATCCCCTGGAATGGAAATGAAATCCAATGAGTCAGACACTGTGATTATAAACCCTCTCAAAATGCTCTTCTGAAGCGTTTCACTGGAATCTCTTCTCTCTGCGCTCTCACGGAAGCTGTAAGGGTGACAGAGGAAACCATTGTGTGGCTGTTGTGCTTACTCCTCTCCTCTGTGAACTGTAACAGGTGTAATAGCGGGGTCGCTGTTTGGGATGCTGCTGCGGTATGTTTCTATTACAGACCCCAACACCCTGATGCTGGTGTCCTTTCCTGGAGACATCCTCATGAGGATGCTGAAGATGCTCATCTTGCCCCTCATCATCTCCAGCCTCATCACAGGTACACTGTTGTAATACACACACACACACACACACACACACACACACACACACACACACACACACACACACACACACACACACACACACACACACACACACACACACTCAGGCAGGTGGAAGGTGCCCTGCTCATCAGCCTGTCTCTCTCCCTCCCAGGTCTGGCTGGTCTGGATGCTCGTTCCAGTGGGAGGATGGGCTCCAGGGCCATGGTCTACTACATGTCCACTACGGTCATAGCTGCCATCCTGGGGGTCATCCTGGTCCTGGGGATCCACCCGGGAAACCCCAAACTCAGGAGCAGTCAGGGGCAGGACACGGCCCCCAAGAACCAGGAGGTCAGCAGTGTGGACGCCTTCCTGGACCTCATCAGGAACCTGTTCCCTGAAAACCTGGTGCAGGCCTGCTTCCAACAGGTAGGACCCAGACCCAGAACTACAACTGGACCCAGACGCAGAACTAAACCCTGACCCCATCAAACAATGGATGTTCAGTTGTTATTGTGAGATTTGGACCCTATCAAAGCCTGACTTTAATGACCAGCATTGGGAATGTGTGGCTTATGGGGCAATTGTGTCCAATTCGCAATTGATTGTTACAGAGCGTTCAGAAAGTATTACAGCCCTTTACTTTCCCCACATTTTGTTGTGTTAAAAAGTGATTCAAATGGATTTCATTGTCTTTTTTTGTCACCGATCTACACTAAATACTCTGTAATGTCAAACTGGAAGAACAATTCTAACATTTGTAAAATATTTGTGAAAAACAAAACAGTAATATATCTTGATTAGAAAAGTACTCAACCCCATTACATGTTAGAGTCACCTTTGGCAGCGATTACAGGTCTGAGTCTTTCTGGGTAAGTCTGTAAGAGCTTTGGATTGTACAATATTTGCACATTCTTTTTAAAATTCTTGAAGCTCTGTCAAAACCGTAACTAGGCCACTCAGGAACATTCAACGTCATCTTGGTAAGCAACTCCACTGTTTATTTGGCCTTGTGTTTTAAGTTATTGCCCTGCTGTCTGTTGGAAAGCAGACTGAACCAGGTTTTCCTCTAGGATTTTGACTGTGCTTAGCTCTATTTTGTTTCTTTTTATCCTAAAAAACACTCCCTTAGTCATTGCCGATCACAAACATACCCATAACATGATGCAGCCACCGCCATGCTTGAAAATATGAAGTGTGATACTCAGGGATGTGTTCAGTTGGATTTTCCCCAAACATAAAACTTTGTATCCAGGACATAAAGGTAATTTCTTTGCCACATTTTTTTTGTAGTTTTACTTTAGTGCCTTACTGCAAACAGGATGCATATTTAGGAACATTTGTATTCTGTCGTGCTTCCTCCGTTTCACTCTGTTGATTAGGTTAGTATTGTGGTGTAACTACAATGTTGTTGATTCTTCCTCAGTGTTCTCCTATCACAGCTCATAAACTCTGTAACTGTTTTAAATAGGTGCCCCTCTTTGCGAGGCATTGGAAAACCTGATCTTTGTGGTTGAATCTGGGTCCATTGTGTGACTTATTAAGCAAATGTGGACTTTTTAGTTTATTTAGGCTTGTCATAACAAAGGTGTTGAATACTTATTGACTCAACACATTTCAGCTTGTCATTTGTAATTAATACGTAAAAATTCCTCAAATATAATTCCACTTTGACATTATGGGTTATTGTTTGTAGGCCAGTGACCAAAAATCTCTATTTAATCCATTTTAAATTCAAGCTGTAACACAACAACATGTGGAAGAAGTTAAGGGGAGCCAATAGTTTGGAAGGGACTGTATATATACAGACTAGTTCATAAAAAGGAATGGCTTATGTCATCACGGAAGTAGAGTTTTGCTTTAGAGTAGAGAAGGGTATTTACAGTACTATATAGGTAGAGAACATTGAACAGAACAACATGAATTGGGGTATTTACAGTACTATATAGGTAGAGAACATTGAACAGAACAACATGAATTGGGGTATTTACAGTACTATATAGGTAGAGAACATTGAACAGAACAACATGAATTGGGGTATTTACAGTACTATATAGGTAGAGAACATTGAACAGAACAACATGAATTGGGGTATTTACAGTACTATATAGGTAGAGAACATTGAACAGAACAACATGAATTGGGGTATTTACAGTACTATATAGGTAGAGAACATTGAACAGAACAACATGAATTGGGGTATTTACAGTACTATATAGGTAGAGAACATTGAACAGAACAACATGAATTGGGGTATTTACAGTACTATATAGGTAGAGAACATTGAACAGAACAACATGAATTGGGGTATTTACAGTACTATATAGGTAGAGAACATTGAACAGAACAACATGAATTGGGGTATTTACAGTACTATATAGGTAGAGAACATTGAACAGAACAACATGAATTGGGGTATTTACAGTACTATATAGGTAACAGAACAACATGAATTGGGGTATTTACAGACTACATTGAACAGAACAACATGAATTGGGGTATTTACAGTACTATATAGGTAGAGAACATTGAACAGAACAACATGAATTGGGGTATTTACAGTACTATATAGGTAGAGAACATTGAACAGAACAACATGAATTGGGGTATTTACAGTACTATATAGGTAGAGAACATTGAACAGAACAACATGAATTGGGGTATTTACAGTACTATATAGGTAGAGAACATTGAACAGAACAACATGAATTGGGGTATTTACAGTACTATATAGGTAGAGAACATTGAACAGAACAACATGAATTGGGGTATTTACAGTACTATATAGGTAGAGAACATTGAACAGAACAACATGAATTGGGGTATTTACAGTACTATATAGGTAGAGAACATTGAACAGAACAACATGAATTGGGGTATTTACAGTACTATAGAACAACATGAATTGGTATTTACAGACTATATAGAACATTGAACAGAACAACATGAATTGGGGTATTTACAGTACTATATAGGTAGAGAACATTGAACAGAACAACATGAATTGGGGTATTTACAGTACTATATAGGTAGAGAACATTGAACAGAACAACATGAATTGGGGTATTTACAGTACTATATAGGTAGAGAACATTGAACAGAACAACATGAATTGGGGTATTTACAGTACTATATAGGTAGAGAACATTGAACAGAACAACATGAATTGGGGTATTTACAGTACTATATAGGTAGAGAACATTGAACAGAACAACATGAATTGGGGTATTTACAGTACTATATAGGTAGAGAACATTGAACAGAACAACATGAATTGGGGTATTTACAGTACTATATAGGTAGAGAACATTGAACAGAACAACATGAATTGGGGTATTTACAGTACTATATAGGTAGAGAACATTGAACAGAACAACATGAATTGGGGTATTTACAGTACTATATAGGTAGAGAACATTGAACAGAACAACATGAATTGGGGTATTTACAGTACTATATAGGTAGAGAACATTGAACAGAACAACATGAATTGGGGTATTTACAGTACTATATAGGTAGAGAACATTGAACAGAACAACATGAATTGGGGTATTTACAGTACTATATAGGTAGAGAACATTGAACAGAACAACATGAATTGGGGTATTTACAGTACTATATAGGTAGAGAACATTGAACAGAACAACATAAAACAACATATAGGTAGAGAACATTGAACAGAACAACATAATTGGGGTATTTACAGTACTATATAGGTAGAGAACATTGAACAGAACAACATGAATTGGGGTATTTACAGTACTATATAGGTAGAGAACATTGAACAGAACAACATGAATTGGGGTATTTACAGTACTATATAGGTAGAGAACATTGAACAGAACAACATGAATTGGGGTATTTACAGTACTATATAGGTAGAGAACATTGAACAGAACAACATGAATTGGGGTATTTACAGTACTATATAGGTAGAACATTGAACAGAACAACATGAATTGGGGTATTTACAGTACTATATAGGTAGAGAACATTGAACAGAACAACATGAATTGGGGTATTTACAGTACTATATAGGTAGAGAACATTGAACAGAACAACATGAATTGGGGTATTTACAGTACTATATAGGTAGAGAACATTGAACAGAACAACATGAATTGGGGTATTTACAGTACTATATAGGTAGAGAACATTGAACAGAACAACATGAATTGGGGTATTTACAGTACTATATAGGTAGAGAACATTGAACAGAACAACATGAATTGGGGTATTTACAGTACTATATAGGTAGAGAACATTGAACAGAACAACATGAATTGGGGTATTTACAGTACTATATAGGTAGAGAACATTGAACAGAACAACATGAATTGGGGTATTTACAGTACTATATAGGTAGAGAACATTGAACAGAACAACATGAATTGGGGTATTTACAGTACTATATAGGTAGAGAACATTGAACAGAACAACATGAATTGGGGTATTTACAGTACTATATAGGTAGAGAACATTGAACAGAACAACATGAATTGGGGTATTTACAGTACTATATAGGTAGAGAACATTGAACAGAACAACATGAATTGGGGTATTTACAGTACTATATAGGTAGAGAACATTGAACAGAACAACATGAATTGGGGTATTTACAGTACTATATAGGTAGAGAACATTGAACAGAACAACATGAATTGGGGTATTTACAGTACTATATAGGTAGAGAACATTGAACAGAACAACATGAATTGGGGTATTTACAGTACTATATAGGTAGAGAACATTGAACAGAACAACATGAATTGGGGTATTTACAGTACTATATAGGTAGAGAACATTGAACAGAACAACATGAATTGGGGTATTTACAGTACTATATAGGTAGAGAACATTGAACAGAACAACATGAATTGGGGTATTTACAGTACTATATAGGTAGAGAACATTGAACAGAACAACATGAATTGGGGTATTTACAGTACTATATAGGTAGAGAACATTGAACAGAACAACATGAATTGGGGTATTTACAGTACTATATAGGTAGAGAACATTGAACAGAACAACATGAATTGGGGTATTTACAGTACTATATAGGTAGAGAACATTGAACAGAACAACATGAATTGGGGTATTTACAGTACTATATAGGTAGAGAACATTGAACAGAACAACATGAATTGGGGTATTTACAGTACTATATAGGTAGAGAACATTGAACAGAACAACATGAATTGGGGTATTTACAGTACTATATAGGTAGAGAACATTGAACAGAACAACATGAATTGGGGTATTTACAGTACTATATAGGTAGAGAACATTGAACAGAACAACATGGTAATTGAACAGAACAACATGAATTGGGGTATTTACAGTACTATATAGGTAGAGAACATTGAACAGAACAACATGAATTGGGGTATTTACAGTACTATATAGGTAGAGAACATTGAACAGAACAACATGAATTGGGGTATTTACAGTACTATATAGGTAGAGAACATTGAACAGAACAACATGAATTGGGGTATTTACAGTACTATATAGGTAGAGAACATTGAACAGAACAACATGAATTGGGGTATTTACAGTACTATATAGGTAGAGAACATTGAACAGAACAACATGAATTGGGGTATTTACAGTACTATATAGGTAGAGAACATTGAACAGAACAACATGAATTGGGGTATTTACAGTACTATATAGGTAGAGAACATTGAACAGAACAACATAATTGGGGTATTTACAGTACTATATAGGCAGAGAACATTGAACAGAACAACATGAATTGGGGTATTTACAGTACTATATAGGTAGAGAACATTGAACAGAACAACATGAATTGGGGTATTTACAGTACTATATAGGTAGAGAACATTGAACAGAACAACATGAATTGGGGTATTTACAGTACTATATAGGTAGAGAACATTGAACAGAACAACATGAATTGGGGTATTTACAGTACTATATAGGTAGAGAACATTGAACAGAACAACATGAATTGGGGTATTTACAGTACTATATAGGTAGAGAACATTGAACAGAACAACATGAATTGGGGTATTTACAGTACTATATAGGTAGAGAACATTGAACAGAACAACATGAATTGGGGTATTTACAGTACTATATAGGTAGAGAACATTGAACAGAACAACATGAATTGGGGTATTTACAGTACTATATAGGCAGAGAACATTGAACAGAACAACATGAATTGGGGTATTTACAGTACTATATAGGTAGAGAACATTGAACAGAACAACATGAATTGGGGTATTTACAGTACTATATAGGTAGAGAACATTGAACAGAACAACATGAATTGGGGTATTTACAGTACTATATAGGTAGAGAACATTGAACAGAACAACATGAATTGGGGTATTTACAGTACTATATAGGTAGAGAACATTGAACAGAACAACATGAATTGGGGTATTTACAGTACTATATAGGTAGAGAACATTGAACAGAACAACATGAATTGGGGTATTTACAGTACTATATAGGTAGAGAACATTGAACAGAACAACATGAATTGGGGTATTTACTATATAGGTAGAGAACAGTACTATATAGGTAGAGAACATTGAACAGAACAACATGAATTGGGGTATTTACAGTACTATATAGGTAGAGAACATTGAACAGAACAACATGAATTGGGGTATTTACAGTACTATATAGGTAGAGAACATTGAACAGAACAACATGAATTGGGGTATTTACAGTACTATATAGAGAACATTTTGACAGAAATGCAGCTAGAACCTTAAAGTCCCAGGCGCTCCATATTATGATCCTTCCATTTCCCAGAAAATGACGACTTTGGAGAACGACACATGTGAGTGGTGTTAGCTGTGCAGATCCTAATTCCCTCTCTTTATTCCAAGCTTTTGTTGTTGCATTGGACATTTGATGTCTCCCTCTGAACATCTTTCCCCTTGTATTGACCAATAGCTGTTCTTGTGTTGACATTTTCACTTGACATTAAAGGAATTTATCAGAGGCTAGCGCGAATTTATCAGCCAGCGCGACTTATAGTTAATGTATTTCTCTTAAGATAGCTAGGTGAGACAACCACACATCGTAGTCATAGTGAGAACAGTTTTCCTCTGGAGAAGTTATCAGCAAAGAGTGCTAGTAGGAAAAGACAAGTGCAGGTTTGATTTTTTTATTTTTAGGGGCGAGGAGGGAGGGAATTAGACTGAGATGTCTTATTTAAGATACTCTTTGAAGAGGTAGGGTTTCAGACGTTTTTGGAAGAGGAGCAGGGACTCTACTGTCCTAGCATCAAGGGGACATGGTCCTGTACCTAGGTGGCTGATCATAGGACAGAACAGGAGAGGACAGGAGAGAACAGGAGACTACAGGACAGGATAGGGCAGGACAAGACTGTGTGATTTACAAAGCAACGCTGCCTGGCAGATATGATTGCTGTTAATCCAAGCAGGCGGATCATTTTTAAGCGATAATCCAGACCTCAATCATGTTGCAGCAGTTCCCTTCTTTTGTCCAAATCCTGTGTTTTTTCTCTCTCTCTCCTTATCTCTCTCATTCTCTCTCTCTCCTTATCTCTCTCATTCTCTCTCTCTCCTTATCGCTCTCATTCTCTCTCTCTCCTTATCGCTCTCATTCTCTCTCTCTCCTTATCGCTCTCATTCTCTCTCTCTCCTTATCGCTCTCATTCTCTCTCTCTCCTTATCGCTCTCATTCTCTCTCTCTCTCCTTATCGCTCTCATTCTCTCTCTCTCCTTATCGCTCTCATTCTCTCTCTCCCCTTATCGCTCGCATTCTCTCTCTCCTTATCTCTCTCATTCTCTCTATCTCTCCTTATCGCTCTCATTCTCTCTCTCCTTATCTCTCTCATTCTCTCTATCTCTCCTTATCGCTCTCATTCTCTCTCTCCTTATCTCTCTCATTCTCTCTCTCTCTCCTTATCGCTCTCATTCTCTCTCTCCTTATCGCTCTCATTCTCTCTCTCCCCTTATCTCTCTCTCTCTCTCTTCTCTCCTTATCTCTCTCATTCTCTCTCTCTCCTTATCTCTCATTCTCTCTCTCCCGCTCTCATTCTCTCTCCCCTTATTCTCATTCTCTCTCTCTCCTTATCGCTCTCATTCTCTCTCTCTCCTTATCGCTCTCATTCTCTCTCTCTCCTTATCTCTCTCATTCTCTCTCTCTCCTTATCGCTCTCATTCTCTCTCTCCTTATCCTCTCATCTCTCTCTCTCCCTTATCTCTCATTCTCTCTCTCTCCCCCTATCTCTCTCATTCTCTCTCTCCTTATCACTCTCATTCTCTCTCTCTCCTTATCTCTCTCATTCTCTCTCTCTCTCTTATCGCTCTCATTCTCTCTCTCTCCTTATCGCTCTCATTCTCTCTCTCCTTATCTCTCTCATTCTCTCTCTCTCTCCTTATCTCTCATTCTCTCTCTCTCTCCTTATCGCTCTCATTCTCTCTCTCTCCTTATCGCTCTCATTCTCTCTCTCTCTCTCCTTATCGCTCTCATTCTCTCTCTCTCTCTCTCATTCTCTCTCTCTCCCTTATCTCTCTCATTCTCTCTCTCCCTTATCTCTCTCATTCTCTCTCTCTCTTATCTCTCTCATTCTCTCTCTCTCCTTATCACTCTCATTCTCTCGCTCTCCTTATCGCTCTCATTCTCTCTCTCTCTCTCCCCTTATCGCTCTCATTCTCTCTCTCTCCTTATCGCTCTCATTCTCTCTCTCCTTATCTCTCTCATTCTCTCTCTCTCTCCTTATCTCTCATTCTCTCTCTCTCTCCTTATCGCTCTCATTCTCTCTCTCCTTATCTCTCTCATTCTCTCTCTCTCTCTCCTTATCGCTCTCATTCTCTCTCTCTCTCCTTATCTCTCTCATTCTCTCTCTCTCTCTCTCCTTATCACTCTCATTCTCTCTCTCTCCTTATCGCTCTCATTCTCTCTCTCTCATTCTCTCTCTCTCTCCTTATCTCTCTCAATCTCTCTCTCTCTCTCATTCTCTCTCATTCTCTCTCTCCTTATCGCTCTCATTCTCTCTCTCCTTATCGCTCTCATTCTCTCTCTCTCTTATCTCTCTCATTCTCTCTCTCTCCTTATCTCTCTCATTCTCTCTCTCTCCTTATCGCTCTCATTCTCTCTCATTCTCTCTCTCCTTATCACTCTCATTCTCTCTCTCTCTCCTTATCGCTCTCATTCTCTCTCTCTCCTTATCTCTCTCTCATTCTCTCTCTCTCTTATCGCTCTCATTCTCTCTCTCTCTCTTATCGCTCTCATTCTCTCTCTCTCTCCTTATCGCTCTCATTCTCTCTCTCTCTCATTCTCTCTCTCTCTATCGCTCTCTCTCATTCTCTCTCTCTCTTATCACTCTCATTCTCTCTCTCTCTCCTCATTCTCATTCTCTCTCTCTCTCTATCGCTCTCATTCTCTCTCTCCTCCTTATCGCTCTCATTCTCTCTCTCCTTATCTCTCTCATTCTCTCTCTCTCTTATCTCTCTCATTCTCTCTCTCTCCTTCATTCTCTCTCTCCTTATCTCTCTTCTCTCTCTCTCTATCTCTCTTGCTCTCTCTCTCCTTATTCTCTCTCTCTCCTTATCTCTCTCATTCTCTCTCTCTCCCTTATCTCTCATTCTCTCTCTCTCTCCTTATCGCTCTCTCATTCTCTCTCTCCCTTATCTCTCTCATTCTCTCTCTCTCTTATCGCTCTCATTTCTCTCTCTCTCCTTATCTCTCTCATTCTCTCTCTCTCTCCTTCTCTCTCCTTATCTACTCTCATTCTCTCTCTCTCCTTATCTCATTCTCTCTCTCTCTTTCTCTCTCTCTCTCCTTATCGCTCCTCTCAATCTCTCTCCTTATCTCTCTCTTCTCTCTCTCTCCTTATCGCTCTCATTCTCTCTCTCTTATCACTCTCATTCTCTCTCTCCATTCTCTCTCTCTCTATCTCTCTCATTCTCTCTCTCTCCTTATCTCTCTCATTCTCTCTCTCTCCTTATCTCTCTCATTCTCTCTCTCCTCTCTCATTCTCTCTCTCTCCTTATCGCTCTCATTCTCTCTCTCTTCTCTCTCTCTCCTTATCGCTCTCATTCTCTCTCCTTATCTCTCTCTCATTCTCTCTCTCTCTTATCGCTCTCATTCTCTCTCTCTCCTTATCGCTCTCATTCTCTCTCTCTCCTTATCTCTCATTCTCTCTCTCCTTATCGCTCTCATTCTCTTATTATCTCTCTCATTCTCTCTCTGTCCTTACTCCTCATTCTCTCTCTCTCCTTATCTCTCTCATTCTCTCTCTGCTTATCTCTCTCATTCTCTCTCTCTTTCATGCGCGTGTGTCTGAATGATTAGAAATACTCTATGTTAGACTGGGTGAGGGTCAGACCTTCTGTTGGTGCTAATCTCTTTACAGCGCCATTGGGTTGTCTTCATTTATTACAGTAAGGCATCTGCCTAGTGTGACTGTGTGTGTGTATGTGTGTGTATGTGTATGTGTATGTGTATGTGTGTGTGCTTGTGTGCTTGTGTGCTTGTGAGTGTGTGTGCGTGTGCATGCGTGTGTGTGTGTGTGCTGTTCAGCCCTGGGCTTATAAGGATCCTTTCTCTCGTTATGTGCTGTCACTGTGTTTGTCTTCGTCAGAGATGAATTGATATTGTAATTGCTTTTGCAGATCAGCCAAGAAATTGCATGATGATCCCCAGCCCCCAGCCCCCTTTTCCATATTTCCTCTTCTCTCTCCCTCTCCCTCTCTATCCCTCTCCCTCTCCCTCCCCCTCTCTTCTTCTCTGTCTGCATAAACATATCTCTCATCTTTCTGGTGGTTGCTCTCTCTCTCTCTCTCTCTCTCTCTCTCTCGCTCTCTCTCTCTCTCGCTCTCTCTCTCTCTATTCTCCACCACCTCTCCACCACCTCTCTCTCTTTCTCTCTATTCTCCACCCCCCTCTCCACCCCACCTCTCTCTCTCTCGATTCTCCACCCCCTCTTCACCCCACCTCTCACTCTCTCTCTCTTCAGGTTCAAACAGTAGCAAAGAAAGTGTCAGTGATGCCCCCGAACCAGACAGAACCTTTCATAGTCAGCAAGAAGAAACTGGAGTTCAAATGGGGCATGAATGTTCTGGGTGAGAGAATGCTATGGTTCTTTCCTCTCTATTCACTGAGGGGGCAACAATGTCCTGTTCGGTTCAACTCTCTTTCTGTTGATTGGACGGAATACTATTATGTCTATTTCCTTTTGTTTCATTGGTTTAGTAATATTCATCATGTATTCATCATTCATGTTGAGAGAGCACATTGGTTATTTATGAACAGATGATTTAATGTTGTAATGATGTTTTCTGAAGGTTTAATTGGGTTCTTCATCACATTTGGAATGTGCATGGGGAAGATGGGAGAGAAGGGGAAGCTCATGTCAGAGTTCTTCAACATCCTCAACGAGATCATCATGAAGATGGTGGGCATGATCATGTGGTACGTGTCTCTCTGTGTCTTCCTGTCTGTATCTTCCTGTCTGTGTCCCTGTCTGTGTCTTCCTGTCTGTGTCCCTGTCTGTGTCCTTGTCTGTGTCCATGTCTGTGTCCATGTCTGTGTCCCTGTCTGTGTCTTCCTGTCTGTGTCCCTGTCTGTGTCCTTGTCTGTGTCCCTGTCTGTGTCTTCCTGTCTGTGTCCCTGTCTGTGTCCTTGTCTGTGTCCCTGTCTGTGTCTTCCTGTCTGTGTCCCTGTCTGTGTCCTTGTCTGTGTCCCTGTCTGTGTCCTTGTCTGTGTCCCTGTCTGTGTCCCTGTCTGTGTCACTGTATGTCTTCCTGTCTGTCCTCCTGTCTGTGTCCCTGTCTGTGTACTCCTGTCTGTGTCCTCCTGTCTGTGTCTTCCTGTCTGTCCCTGTCTGTGTCTTCCTGTCTGTTTCTTCCTGTCTGTGTCCCTGTCTGTGTCTACCTGTCTGTGTCCCTGTCTGTGTCTACCTGTCTGTGTCCCTGTATGGGTCTGTTTTCCTTCAGTGGAATAATGGCTGCAGTGCTGAAAAACATTCTATAGACAGTGATGAATTCACTGACAGTGATGAATAAGGGGAGGACTGCATACGTGAGAAAAATGGTGGGAACTGGGACCAGGGGCAGAGTGAGGATTGGAAAGGGGAGAAATATAGGGAGAAGAATTCCCTAAGACATGACAGTGTGTGGAATGCTGAGGACTAGCAGGAGTGGGAGCCGAGCAGAAGCCTTTCTGGTTCCCAGGGGGGAGAGGGTGGAACAGGTCCAGAACCTAATGAATCCACAGACAGGAAAGGAGCCACTAGCTGCTCAACAGGCCAGCACAAATCAGAGTGCAGACAGACTGATGCAGGGCGGGACATGGTGAGATCCATGTCCTTGGAGAGCGATGAAAGCTTTGATGCTTTGCAGGACAGTAGTAGTCAGGGAAAAGAGAGAGAAAGGGGGAGAGACAGAGAGACTTCACACAACACTGGCCAATACCACTGAGAGAGAGAAAAACACACATCCCCCTCTCTCTCTCTCTCTCTCTCTCTCTCTCTCTCTCTCTCTCTCTCTCTCTTTCTCTCCCTCTCTTTCTCTCTCTTTCTCTCTCTCTCTCCCTCTCCACCAAAAAGAAGCACATACTCAGGGGACATCTTGATGTGCAGCACATTTTCCAAGGGAACTGTGATCTCCATACCACAAACCCAACGTAAATCACCCATTTTACACACTAAACACATGACTCACTACTAGGCCTACAGAGCTAGCCAAACAAACCGGCATGTATATACAAATAACATGTCATACACAGTACACTAAACACACTGGTCACACATAGTACACTAAACACACTGGTCACACATAGTATACTAAACACACTGGTCACACATAGTACACTAAACACACTGGTCACACATAGTACACTAAACACACTGGTCACACATAGTACACTAAACACACTGGTCACACATAGTACACTAAACACACTGGTCACACTAAACACACTGGTCACACATAGTACACTAAACACACTGGTCACACATAGTACACTAAACACACTGGTCACACATAGTACACTAAACACACACACTGGTCACACATAGTACACTAAACACACTGGTCACACATAGTACACTAAACACACTGGTCACACATAGTACACTAAACACACTGGTCACACATAGTACACTAAACACACTGGTCACACATAGTACACTAAACACACTGGTCACACATAGTACACTAAACACACTGGTCACACATAGTACACTAAACACTGGTCACATAGTACACTAAACACACTGGTCAATAGTACACTAAACACACTGGTCACACATAGTACACTAAACACACTGGTCACACATAGTACACTAAACACACTGGTCACACATAGTACACTAAACACACTGGTCACACATAGTACACTAAACACACTGGTCACACATAGTACACTAAACACACTGGTCACACATAGTACACTAAACACACTGGTCACACATAGTACACTAAACACACTGGTCACACACAGTACACTAAACACACTGGGTCACACATAGTACACTAAACACACTAAACACAAACTGGTCACACATAGTACACTAAACACACTGGTCACACATGTACACTAAACACACTGGTCACACACAGTACACTAAACACACTGGTCACACATAGTACACTAAACACACTGGTCACACACAGTACACTAAACACACTGGTCACACATAGTACACTAAACACACTGGTCACACATAGTACACTAAACACACTGGTCACACATAGTACACTAAACACACTGGTCACACATAGTACACTAAACACACTGGTCACACATAGTACACTAAACACACTGGTCACACATAGTACACTAAACACACTGGTCACACATAGTACACTAAACACACTGGTCACACATAGTACACTAAACACACTGGTCACACATAGTACACTAAACACACTGGTCACACATAGTACACTAAACACACTGGTCACACAAAGTACACTAAACACACTGGTCAAACATAGTACACTAAACACACTGGTCACACATAGTACACTAAACACACTGGTCACACATAGTACACTAAACACACTGGTCACACATAGTACACTAAACACACTGGTCACACATAGTACACTAAACACACTGGTCACACATAGTACACTAAACACACTGGTCACACATAGTACACTAAACACACTGGTCACACATAGTACACTAAACACAGGTCACACAAACACACTGGTCACTGGTCACATAGTACACTAAACACACTGGTCACACATAGTACACTAAACACACTGGTCACACATACAGTACACTAAACACACAGTACTAAACACACTGGTCACACATAGTACACTAAACACACTGGTCACACATAGTACACTAAACACACTGGTCACACATAGTACACTAAACACACTGGTCACACACTAGTACACTAAACACACTGGTCACACATACTAAACACACTGGTCACACATAGTACACTAAACACACTGGTCACACATAGTACACTAAACACACTGGTCACACATAGTACACTAAACACACTGGTCACACATAGTACACTAAACACACTGGTCACACATAGTACACTAAACACACTGGTCACACATAGTACACTAAACACACTGGTCACACATAGTACACTAAACACACTGGTCACACATAGTACACTAAACACACTGGTCACACATAGTACACTAAACACACTGGTCACACATAGTACACTAAACACACTGGTCACACATAGTACACTAAACACACTGGTCACACATAGTACACTAAACACACTGGTCACACATAGTACACTAAACACACTGGTCACACATAGTACACTAAACACACTGGTCACACATAACACTAGTACACTAAACACACTGGTCACACATAGTACACTAAACACACTGGTCACACATAGTACACTAAACACACTGGTCACACATAGTACACTAAACACACTAAACACACTGGTCACACATAGTACACTAAACACACTGGTCACACATAGTACACTAAACACACTGGTCACACATAGTACACTAAACACACTGGTCACACATAGTACACTAAACACACTGGTCACACACATAGTACACTAAACACTGGTCACACAATAGTACACTAAACACACTGGTCACACATAGTACACTAAACACACTGGTCACACATAGTACACTAAACACACTGGTCACACATAGTACACTAAACACACTGGTCACACATAGTAAACTAAACACACTGTCACACATAGTACACTAAACACACTGGTCACACATAGTACACTAAACACACTGGTCACACATAGTACACTAAACACACTGGTCACAAACACACTGGTACACAAACACACTGGTCACACAGTACACTAAACACACTGGTCACACATAGTACACTAAACACACTGGTCACACATAGTACACTAAACACACTGGTCACACATAGTACACTAAACACACTGGTCACACATAGTACACTAAACACACTGGTCACACATAGTACACTAAACACACTGGTCACACATAGTACACTAAACACACTGGTCACACATAGTACACTAAACACACTGGTCACACATAGTACACTAAACACACTGGTCACACATAGTACACTAAACACACTGGTCACACATAGTACACTAAACACACTGGTCACACATAGTACACTAAACACACTGGTCACACATAGTACACTAAACACTGGTCACTGGTCACACATAGTACACTAAACACACTGGTCAACATAGTACACTAAACACACTGGTCACACATAGTACACTAAACACACTGGTCACACATAGTATACTAAACACACTGGTCACACAGTACACTAAACACACTGGTCACACATAGTACACTAAACACACTGGTCACACATAGTACACTAAACACACTGGTCACACATAGTACACTAAACACACTGGTCACACATAGTACACTAAACACACTGGTCACACACAGTACACTAAACACACTGGTCACACATAGTACACTAAACACACTGGTCACACATAGTACACTAAAACACACACATGGTACACTAAACACACTGGTCACACTAAACACACTGGTCACACATAGTAAACACACTGGTCAACATAGTACACTGGTCACACATAGTACACTAAACACACTGGTCACACATAGTACACTAAACACACTGGTCACACATAGTACACTAAACACACTGGTCACACATAGTACACTAAACACACTGGTCACACACTAGTACACTAAACACACTGGTCACACATAGTACTAAACACACTGGTCAAACACAAACTGGTCACACATAGTACACTAAACACACTGGTCACACACAGTACACTAAACACACTGGTCACACATACACTAAACACACTGGTCACACATAGTACACTAAACACACTGGTCACACATAGTACACTAAACACACTGGTCACACATAGTACACTAAACACACTGGTCACACACAGTACACTAAACACACTGGTCACACATAGTACACTAAACACACTGGTCACACATAGTACACTAAACACACTGGTCACACATAGTACACTAAACACACTGGTCACACATAGTACACTAAACACACTGGTCACACATAGTACACTAAACACACTGGTCACACACAGTACACTAAACACACTGGTCACACATAGTACACTAAACACACTGGTCACACATAGTACACTAAACACACTGGTCACACATAGTAAACTAAACACACTGGTCACACATGGTACACTAAACACACTGGTCACACATAGTACACTAAACACACTGGTCACACATAGTACACTAAACACACTGGTCAAACACACTAAACACACTGGTCACACATAGTACACTAAACACACTGGTCACACATAGTACACTAAACACACTGGTCACACATAGTACACTAAACACACTGGTCACACATAGTACACTAAACACACTGGTCACACATAGTACACAAACACTGGTCACACATAGTACACTAAACACACTGGTACACTAAACACACTGGTCACACATAGTACACTAAACTAAACACACAGTACACTAAACACACTGGTCACACATAGTACACTAAACACACTGGTCACACATAGTACACTAAACACACTGGTCACACATAGTACACTAAACACACTGGTCACACATAGTACACTAAACACACTGGTCACACATAGTACACTAAACACACTGGTCACACATACACTAAACACACTGGTCACACATAGTACACTAAACACACTGGTCAACAGTACACTAAACACACTGGTCACACATAGTACACTAAACACACTGGTCAAACACACTGGTCACACATAGTACACTAAACACACTGGTCACACATAGTACACTAAACACACTGGTCACACATAGTACACTAAACACACTGGTCACACATAGTACACTAAACACTGGTCACACATAGTACACTAAACACACTGGTCACACATAGTACACTAAACACACTGGTCACACATAGTACACTAAACACACTGGTCACACATAGTACACTAAACACACTGGTCACACATAGTACACTAAACACAAACTGGTCACACATAGTACACTAAGCACACTGGTCACACACAGTACACTAAACACACTGGTCACACATAGTACACTAAACACACTGGTCACACATAGTACACTAAACACACTGGTCACACATAGTACACTAAACACACTGGTCAAACACACTGGTCACACATAGTACACTAAACACACTGGTCACACATAGTACACTAAACACACTGGTCACACATAGTACACTAAACACACTGGTCACACATAGTACAAACACACTGGTCACACATAGTACACTAAACACACTGGTCACACAAACACACTGGTCACACATAGTACACTAAACACACTGGTCACACATAGTACACTAAACACACTGGTCACACATAGTACACTAAACACACTGGTCACACATAGTACACTAAACACACTGGTCACACATAAACACACTGGTCACACATAGTACACTAAACACACTAAACACACTGGTCACACATAGTACACTAAACACACTGGTCACACATAGTACACTAAACACACTGGTCACACATAGTACACTAAACACACTGGTCACACATAGTACACTAAACACAATGTACACTAAACACACTGGTCACACATAGTACACTAAACACACTGGTCACACATAGTACACTAAACACACTGGTCACACATAGTCACACACTAAACACACTAGTCACACAGTACACTAAGAACACTGGTCACACATAGTACACTAAACACACTGGTCACACATAGTACACTAAACACACTGGTCACACATAGTACACTGGTCACACAATGTACACTAAACACACTGGTCACACATAGTACACTAAACACACTGGTCACACATAGTACACTAAACACACTGGTCACACATAGTACACTAAACACACTGGTCACACATAGTACACTAAACACACTGGTCACACATAGTACACTAAACACACTGGTCACACATAGTACACTAAACACACTGGTCACACTAAACACACTGGTCACATAGTACACTAAACACACTGGTCACACATAGTACACTAAACACACTGGTCACACATAGTACACTAAACACACTGGTCACACATAGTAAAAACACACTGGTCACACATAGTACACTAAACACACTGGTCACACATAGTACACTAAACACACTGGTCAGTACACAAACACACTGGTCACACATAGTACACTAAACACACTGGTCACACATAGTACACTAAACACACTGGTCACACATAGTACACTAAACACACTGGTCACACATAGTACACTAAACACACTGGTCACAAACACACTGGTCACACATAGTACACTAAACACACTGGTCACACATAGTACACTAAACACACTGGTCACACACTAAACACACTGGTACACTAAAACACACTGGTCACACACTAAACACACTGGTCACACATAGTACACTAAACACACTGGTCACACATAGTACACTAAACACACTGGTCACACATAGTACACTAAACACACTGGTCACACATAGTACACTAAACACACTGGTCACACATAGTACACTAAACACACTGGTCACACATAGTACACTAAACACACTGGTCACACACACACTGGTCACACATAGTACACTAAACACACTGGTCACACAAACACACTGGTCACACATACACTAAACACACTGGTCACACATAGTACACTAAACACTGGTCACAGTACACTAAACACACTGGTCACACATAGTACACTAAACACAATGTACACTAAACACACTGGTCACACATAGTACACTAAACACACTGGTCACACATAGTACACTAAACACACTGGTCACACATAGTACACTAAACACACTGGTCACACATAGTACACTAAACACACTGGTCACACATAGTACACTAAACACACTGGTCACACATAGTACACTAAACACACTGGTCACACATAGTACACTAAACACACTGGTCACACATAGTACACTAAACACACTGGTCACACATAGTACACTAAACACACTGGTCACACATAGTACACTAAACACACTGGTCACACATAGTACACTAAACACACTGGTCACACATAGTACACTAAACACACTGGTCACACATAGTACACTAAACACACTGGTCACACATAGTACACTAAGCACACTGGTGACACATAGTACACTAAACACACATAGTACACTAAACACACTGGTCACACATAGTACACTAAACACAATGTACACTAAACACACTGGTCACACATAGTACACTAAACACACTGGTCACACATAGTAAACTAAACAAACTGGTCACACATAGTACACTAAACACACAGTACACTAAACACACTGGTCACACATAGTACACTAAACACACTGGTCACACATAGTACACTAAACACACTGGTCACACATAGTACACTAAACACACTGGTCACACATAGTACACTAAACACACTGGTCACACATAGTACACTAAACACACTGGTCACAAACACACAGTACACTAAACACACTGGTCACACATAGTACACTAAACACACTGGTCACACATAGTACACTAAACACAATGTACACTAAACACACTGGTCACACATAGTACACTAAACACACTGGTCACACATAGTACACTAAACACACTGGTCACACATAGTACACTAAACACACTGGTCACACATAGTACACTAAACACACTGGTCACACATAGTACACTAAACACACTGGTCACACATAGTACACTAAACACACTGGTCACACATAGTACACTAAACACACTGGTCACACATAGTACACTAAACACACTGGTCACACATAGTACACTAAACACACTGGTCACACATAGTACACTAAACACAATGTACACTAAACACACTGGTCACACATAGTACACTAAACACACTGGTCACACATAGTACACTAAACACACTGGTCACACATAGTACACTAAACACACTGGTCACACATAGTACACTAAACACTGGTCACACATAGTACACTAAACACACTGGTCACACATAGTACACTAAACACACTGGTCACACTAAACACACTGGTCACACATAGTACACTAAACACACTGGTCACACATAGTACACTAAACACACTGGTCACACATAGTACACTAAACACACTGGTCACACATAGTACACTAAACACACTGGTCACACATAGTACACTAAACACACTGGTCACACATAGTACACTAAACACACTGGTCACACATAGTACACTAAACACACTGGTCACACACAGTACACTAAACACACTGGTCACACATAGTACACTAAACACACTGGTCACACATAGTACACTAAACACACTGGTCACACATAGTACACTAAACACACTGGTCACACATAGTACACTAAACACACACACTGGTCACACATAGTACACTAAACTGGTCACACAGTACACTAAACACACTGGTCACACATAGTACACTAAACACACTGGTCACACACAGTACACTAAACACACTGGTCACACATAGTACACACACTGGTCACACATAGTACACTAAACACACTGGTCACACATAAACACACTGGTCACACATGGTCACACATAGTACACTAAACACACTGGTCACACATAGTACACTAAACACACTGGTAAACACACTGGTCACACATAGTACACTAAACACACTGGTCACACAAACAGTACACTAAACACACTGGTCACACTAAACAAACACACTGGTCACACATAGTACACTAAACACACTGGTCACACATAGTACACTAAACACACTGGTCACACATAGTACACTAAACACACAGTACACTAACCAAACACACACACATAGTACACTAAACACACTGGTCACACATAGTACACTAAACACACAGTACACTAAACACACTGGTCACACATAGTACACTAAACACACTGGTACACACTAAACACACTGGTCACACACTAAACACACTGGTCACACATAGTACACTAAACACACTGGTCACACATAGTACACTAAACACACTGGTCACACATAGTACACTAAACACACTGGTCACACATAGTACACTAAACACACTGGTCACACACAGTACACTAAACACACAGTACACTAAACACACTGGTCACACATAGTACACTAAACACACAGTACACTAAACACACTGGTCACACATAGTACACTAAACACACAGTACACTAAACACACTGGTCACACACAGTACACTAAACACACTGGTCACACATAGTACACTAAACACACTGGTCACAAACAAACACTGGTCACACATAGTACACTAAACACACTGGTCACACAGTACACTAAACACACTGGTCACACATAGTACACTAAACACACTGGTCAGTACACTAAACACACTGGTCACACATAGTACACTAAACACACTGGTCACACATAGTACACTAAACACACATAGTAAACAAACACACTGGTCACACATAGTACACTACACACTGGTCACACATAGTACACTAAACACACTGGTCACAAACACAGTACACTAAACACACTGGTCACACATAGTACACTAAACACACTGGTCACACATAGTACACTAAACACACTGTACACTAAACACACTGGTCACATAGTACACTAAACACACTGGTCACACATAGTACACTAAACACACTGGTCAAACACACTAGTACACTAAACACACTGGTCACACATAGTACACTAAACACACTGGTCACACATAGTACACTAAACACACTGGTCACACATAGTACACTAAACACACTGGTCACACATAGTACACTAAACACACTGGTCACACATAGTACACTAAACACACTGGTCACACATAGTACACTAAACACACTGGTCACACATAGTACACTAAACACACTGGTCACACATAGTACACTAAACACACAGTACACTAAACACACTGGTCACACATAGTACACTAAACACACAGTACACTAAACACACTGGTCACACATAGTACACTAAACACACAGTACACTAAACACACTGGTCACACATAGTACACTAAACACACTGGTCACACATAGTACACTAAACACACTGGTCACACACTAAACACACTGGTCACACATAGTACACTAAACACACTGGTCACACATAGTACACTAAACACACTGGTCACACATAGTACACTAAACACACTGGTCACACATAGTACACTAAACACACTGGTCACACATAGTACACTAAACACACTGGTCACACATAGTACACTAAACACACTGGTCACACATAGTACACTAAACACACTGGTCACACATAGTACACTAAACACAATGTACACTAAACACACTGGTCACACATAGTACACTAAACACACTGGTCACACATAGTACACTAAACACACTGGTCACACATAGTACACTAAACACAATGTACACTAAACACACTGGTCACACATAGTACACTAAACACACTGGTCACACATAGTACACTAAACACACTGGTCACACATAGTACACTAAACACACTGGTCACACATAGTACACTAAACACACTGGTCACACATAGTACACTAAACACACTGGTCACACATAGTACACTAAACACACTGGTCACACATAGTACACTAAACACACTGGTCACACATAGTACACTAAACACACTGGTCACACATAGTACACTAAACACACAGTACACTAAACACACAGTACACTAAACACACTGGTCACACATAGTACACTAAACACACTGGTCACACATAGTACACTAAACACACTGGTCACACATAGTACACTAAACACACTGGTCACACATAGTACACTAAACACACTGGTCACACATAGTACACTAAACACACAGTACAATAAACACACTGGTCACACATAGTACACTAAACACACTGGTCACACATAGTACACTAAACACACTGGTCACACATAGTACACTAAACACACTGGTCACACATAGTACACTAAACACACTGGTCACACATAGTACACTAAACACACTGGTCACACATAGTACACTAAACACACTGGTCACACATAGTACACTAAACACACTGGTCACACATAGTACACTAAACACAATGTACACTAAACACACTGGTCACACATAGTACACTAAACACACTGGTCACACATAGTACACTAAACACACTGGTCACACATAGTACACTAAACACACTGGTCACACATAGTACACTAAACACACTGGTCACACATAGTACACTAAACACACTGGTCACACATAGTACACTAAACACACTGGTCACACATAGTACACTAAACACACTGGTCACACATAGTACACTAAACACACTGGTCACACATAGTACACTAAACACACTGGTCACACATAGTACACTAAACACACTGGTCACACATAGTACACTAAACACACTGGTCACACATAGTACACTAAACACACAGTACACTAAACACACTGGTCACACATAGTACACTAAACACACAGTACACTAAACACACTGGTCACACATAGTACACTAAACACACTGGTCACACATAGTACACTAAACACACTGGTCACACATAGTACACTAAACACACTGGTCACACATAGTACACTAAACACACTGGTCACACATAGTACACTAAACACACTGGTCACACATAGTACACTAAACACACTGGTCACACATAGTACACTAAACACACTGGTCACACATAGTACACTAAACACACTGGTCACACATAGTACACTAAACACACTGGTCACACATAGTACACTAAACACACTGGTCACACATAGTACACTAAACACACTGGTCACACATACACATGTACACTAAACACACTGGTCACACATAGTACACTAAACACACAGTACACTAAACACACTGGTCACACATAGTACACTAAACACACTGGTCACACATAAACAAACACACTGGTCACACATAGTACACTAAACACACTGGTCACACATAGTACACTAAACACACTGGTCACACATAGTACACTAAACACACTGGTCACACATAGTACACTAAACACACTGGTACACATAAACACACTGGTCACACATAGTACACTAAACACACTGGTCACACACACAGTACACTAAACACTAAACACACTGGTCACTGGTCACACATAGTACACTAAACACACTGGTCACACATAGTACACTAAACACACTGGTCACACATAGTACACTAAACACACTGGTACACTAAACACACTGGTCACACATAGTAACACACTGGTCACAAACACAGTACACTAAACACACTGGTCACACATAGTACACTAAACACACTGGTCACACATAGTACACTAAACACACTGGTCACACATAGTACACTAAACACACTGGTCACACATAGTACACTAAACACACTGGTCACACATAGTACACTAAACACACTGGTCACACATAGTACACTAAACACACTGGTCACACATAGTACACTAAACACACTGGTCACACATAGTACACTAAACACACTGGTCACACACTGGTCACACTAAAACACACTGGTCACACAGTACACTAAACACACTGGTCACACATAGTACACTAAACACACAGTACACTAAACACACTGGTCACACATAGTACACTAAACACACTGGTCACACATAGTACACTAAACACACTGGTCACACAAAGTACACTAAACACACTGGTCACACACAGTACACTAAACACACTGGTCACACATAGTACACTAAACACACTGGTCACACATAGTACACTAAACACACAGTACACAAACACACTGGTCACACATAGTACACTAAACACACTGGTCACACATAGTACACTAAACACACTGGTCACACAGTACACTAAACACACTACACTAAACACACTGGTCACACATAGTACACTAAACACACTGGTCACACATACACTAAACACACTGGTCACACATAGTACACTAAACACACTGTCACACATAAACAAACACACTGGTCACACATAGTACACTAAACACACTGGTCACACATAGTACACTAAACACACTGGTCACACATAGTACACTAAACACACTGGTCACACATAGTACACTAAACACACTGGTCACACATAGTACACTAAACACACTGGTCACACATAGTACACTAAACACACTGGTCACACATAGTACACTAAACACACTGGTCACACATAGTACACTAAACACAATGTACACTAAACACACTGGTCACACATAGTACACTAAACACACTGGTCAAACATAGTACACTAAACACACTGGTCACACACAGTACACTAAACACACAGTACACTAAACACACTGGTCACACATAGTACACTAAACACACTGGTCACACACAGTACACTAAACACACTGGTCACACATAGTACACTAAACACACTGGTCACACATAGTACACTAAACACACTGGTCACACACAGTACACTAAACACACTGGTCACACATAGTACACTAAACACACTGGTCACACATAGTACACTAAACACACTGGTCACACATAGTACACTAAACACACTGGTCACACATAGTACACTAAACACACAGTACACTAAACACACAGTACACTAAACACACTGGTCACACATAGTACACTAAACACACTGGTCACACATAGTACACTAAACACACTGGTCACACATAGTACACTAAACACACTGGTCACACATAGTACACTAAACACACTGGTCACACATAGTACACTAAACACACTGGTCACACACATAGTAAAAACACACTGGTCACACATAGTACACTAAACACACTGGTCACACATAGTACACTAAACACACTGGTCACACATAGTACACTAAACACACTGGTCACACATAGTACACTAAACACACTGGTCACACATAGTACACTAAACACACTGGTCACACATAGTACACTAAACACAAACACTAAACACACTGGTCACACATAGTACACTAAACACACTGGTCACACTAAAAACACACTGGTCACACATAGTACACTAAACACACTGGTCACACATAGTACACTAAACACACTGGTCACACATAGTACACTAAACACACTGGTCACATAAACAACTGGTCACACACACATAGTACACTAAACACACTGGTCACACATAGTACACTAAACACACTGGTCACACATAGTACACTAAACACACTGGTCACACATAGTACACTAAACACACTGGTCACACACAGTACACTAAACACACTGGTCACACATAGTACACTAAACACACTGGTCACACATAGTACACTAAACACACTGGTCACACATAGTACACTAAACACACTGGTCACACATAGTACACACTGGTCACACAAACACACAGTACACTAAACACACAGTACACTAAACACACTGGTCACACATAGTACACTAAACACACTGGTCACACATAGTACACTAAACACACTGGTCACACATAGTACACTAAACACACTGGTCACACATAGTACACTAAACACACAGTACACTAAACACACTGGTCACACATAGTACACTAAACACACTGGTCACACATAGTACACTAAACACACAGTACACTAAACACACTGGTCACACATAGTACACTAAACACACAGTACACTAAACACACTGGTCACACATAGTACACTAAACACACTGGTCACACATAGTACACTAAACACACAGTACACTAAACACACAGTACACTAAACACACTGGTCACACATAGTACACTAAACACACTGGTCACACATAGTACACTAAACACACTGGTCACACATAGTACACTAAACACACTGGTCACACATAGTACACTAAACACACTGGTCACACATAGTACACTAAACACACTGGTAAACACACAGTACACTAAACACACTGGTCACACATAGTACACTAAACACACTGGTCACTAACACACTGGTACACTAAACACTAAACACACAGTACACTAAACACACTGGTCACACATAGTACACTAAACACACTGGTCACACACAGTACACTAAACACACTGGTCACACATAGTACACTAAACACACTGGTCACAAACACACAGTACACTAAACACACTGGTCACACACAGTACACTAAACACACTGGTCACACAGTACACTAAACACACTGGTCACACATAGTACACTAAACACACTGGTCACACATAGTACACTAAACACACTGGTCACACATAGTACACTAAACACACTGGTCACACATAGTAAACAAACAAACACACTGGTCACACATAGTACACATAGTACACTAAACACACTGGTCACACACAGTACACTAAACACACTGGTCACACATAGTACACTAAACACACTGGTCACACATAGTACACTAAACACACTGGTCACACATAGTACACTAAACACACTGGTCACACATAGTACACTAAACACACTGGTCACACATAGTACACTAAACACACTGGTCACACACACACTAAACACACTAAACACACTGGTCACACATAGTACACTAAACACACTGGTCACACATAGTACACTAAACACACTGGTCACACATAGTACACTAAACACACTGGTCACACACAGTACACTAAACACACTGGTCACACATAGTACACTAAACACACTGGTCACACATAGTACACTAAACACACTGGTCACACATAGTACACTAAACACACTGGTCACACATAGTACACTAAACACACTGGTCACACATAGTACACTAAACACACTGGTCACACATAGTACACTAAACACACTGGTCACACATAGTACACTAAACACACTGGTCACACATAGTACACTAAACACACTGGTCACACATAGTACACTAAACACACTGGTCACACATAGTACACTAAACACACTGGTCACACATAGTACACTAAACACACAGTACACTAAACACACTGGTCACACATAGTACACTAAACACACTGGTCACAAACACACAGTACACTAAACACACTGGTCACACATAGTACACTAAACACACTGGTCACACATAGTACACTAAACACACTGGTCACACATAGTACACTAAACACACTGGTCACACATAGTACACTAAACACACTGGTCACACATAGTACACTAAACACACTGGTCACACATAGGGTCACACATAGTACACTAAACACACTGGTCACACACAGTACACTAAACACACTGGTCACACATAGTACACTAAACACACAGTACACTAAACACACTGGTCACACATAGTACACTAAACACACTGGTCACACACAGTACACTAAACACACTGGTCACACATAGTACACTAAACACACTGGTCACACATAGTACACTAAACACACTGGTCACACATAGTACACTAAACACACTGGTCACACATAGTACACTAAACACACAGTACACTAAACACACTGGTCACACATAGTACACTAAACACACTGGTCACACACAGTACACTAAACACACTGGTCACACATAGTACACTAAACACACTGGTCACACATAGTACACTAAACACACTGGTCACACATAGTACACTAAACACACTGGTCACACATAGTACACTAAACACACTGGTCACACATAGTACACTAAACACACTGGTCACACATAGTACACTAAACACACTGGTCACACACAGTACACTAAACACACAGTACACTAAACACACAGTACACTAAACACACTGGTCACACATAGTACACTAAACACACAGTACACTAAACACACTGGTCACACATAGTACACTAAACACACAGTACACTAAACACACTGGTCACACATAGTACACTAAACACACAGTACTGGTCACACATAGTACACTAAACACACTGGTCACACATAGTACACTAAACACACTGGTCACACATAGTACACTAAACACACAGTACACTAAACACACTGGTCACACATAGTACACTAAACACACTGGTCACACATAGTACACTAAACACACTGGTCACACATAGTACACTAAACACACTGGTCACACATAGTACACTAAACACACTGGTCACACATAGTACACTAAACACACTGGTCACACATAGTACACTAAACACACTGGTCACACATAGTACACTAAACACACTGGTCACACATAGTACACTAAACACACTGGTCACACATAGTACACTAAACACACAGTACACTAAACACACTGGTCACACATAGTACACTAAACACACTGGTACACTAAACACACAGTACACTAAACACACTGGTCACACATAGTACACTAAACACACTGGTCACACATAGTACACTAAACACACTGGTCACACATAGTATACTAAACACACTGGTCACACATAGTACACTAAACACACTGGTCACACATAGTACACTAAACACACTGGTCATACATAGTACACTAAACACACTGGTCACACACAGTACACTAAACACACAGTACACTAAACACACAGTACACTAAACACACTGGTCACACATAGTACACTAAACACACTGGTCACACATAGTACACTAAACACACAGTACACTAAACACACTGGTCACACATAGTACACTAAACACACAGTACACTAAACACACTGGTCACACATAGTACACTAAACACACAGTACACTAAACACACTGGTCACACACAGTACACTAAACACACAGTACACTAAACACACAGTACACTAAACACACAGTACACTAAACACACTGGTCACACACAGTACACTAAACACACTGGTAATACGCAGTACACTAAACACACTGGTCACACACAGTACACTAAACACACTGGTCACACACAGTACACTAAACACACTGGTCACACACAGTACACTAAACACACTGGTCACACATAGTATACTACTTACTCTACCAAACAACTCTGGCTCAATGCCATCTTCCTCACAGATCAACACATAGTACACTAAACACACTGGTAATACACAGTATACTAACTACTCTAGCAAACAACTCTGGCTAAATTACATCTTCCTCACAGATCAACACATAGTACACTAAACACACTGGTAATACACAGTATACTAACTACTCTACCAAACAACTCTGGCTAAATGCCATCTTCCTCACAGATCAACACACAGTACACTAAACACACTGGTAATACACAGTATACTAACTACTCTACCAAACAACTCTGGCTCAATGCCATCTTCCTCACAGATCAACACATAGTACACTAAACACACTGGTAATACACAGTATACTAACTACTCTACCAAACAACTCTGGCTAAATGCCATCTTCCTCACAGATCAACACACAGTACACTAAACACACTGGTAATACACAGTATACTAACTACTCTACCAAACAACTCTGGCTAAATGACATCTTCCTCACAGATCAACACACAGTACATCCCTTACACCTCAGATGCTAAGCTTGTGTTGCTATGACCTATGACCTTCTGGAAGAAGCCTCCTCATTAGCAATGTTGTGTCTCCAGGTACTCTCCAGTTGGTATCGCCTCTCTGATCTCAGGGAAGATAGCAGCCATCGGGGACCTGGAGGTGGTGGCTAGACAGCTGGGCATGTACATGGTGACAGTCATAGTGGGCCTAATGATCCACGGGGGCATTATCCTGCCACTCATCTTCTTCTCCGTCACAAGGAAGAGCCCCTTCACCTTCTACTCCGGGATCTTCCAGGCCTGGATCACTGCCCTGGGCACCGCCAGCAGGTAGGGGAGGAACACTCTAGGGGGGGTTGGGTGTGTGTGTGGGGGGGGGGGGGTGTATATACTATGTTTAGATCATTTGTGCTGGTGTGTATTTTCCTTACAGTTTTTCTCAGTCGCTTTGGTGCATTTTTCACATCATCCGTAACATGTGCAAAATAATAAGTGCATTTCTCAGAACTATTTGTACAAACTGCAATATACAATATATATGTTTCTAAAGCTAGTCAGTCACTAAAAATCCTTAGTACATCTCTCAAAAGTAAATATTCATGCCAATGATCATGTCAGTGTCATCAGAATGATAAGTCATTGAGTCATTGTTCACGAACAAGGTCGTCAAAATGTTTAGGCATGTTGTCAATGTAACTGTGTACTTTGACAGTATTACCTGATGTAAACTTAGGCTACAGTTTGGATGACAGTTACTGTATTGAAAATGCACAAGGCTGCACTTCTATGGCATATATCAATTTCAACAGTACTATTTACATATTACTGTATGTGGGTTATTGATTGAAAGAGACTGGACAACCCAAGGGGCACAAAGGAAAAAAAAAAAATTAGAAAGAAACACAGGAAACCACCCCTAAGGCACAACTTTGCCCGCAGCACTGTTGTGCTGTCTCTACACATCCAGACGTTCCTGTCTGTCAGCCCACATATTCTCATCCACATCACACCGGATATTTTCCCTTCCAATGCAACGTGGTAAGAATCTTTTGGAATGCCTTATCCATCCTCTGCAGGCGTCTACTGTGATGTCCTCACATGCTGCATCCATTGCAGCCAGCAGGGTCATCTGTGTGTGTGGTTGACGATCGTACACCTTCCACCTCCATGCTGAAAATAACTCCTCATTTTGCTTAAGGAATGGTGAATAAGGTGGGAGGAATTTTATGAGCATCCTCGGGTGGGTCACAAACCATTGCCTTATGATGTTTGATCGATGGAAACTCACATTATCACAAATGACCACATACTTTGGCAAATCCTCTCTAAACAGACCCCTCTCATCATCAGGAATGAGAGCCCTGTAGAGAGTCTCTAAAAAGTTGAGTAGATGCTGGGTGTTGTATGGTCCTATAAGGGGGATATGGGTTAGGACACCATGCTCCGAAATAGCAGCACACATGGTGATATTTCCTCCCCGTTGGCCTGGCAAATCCACAGTAGCTCTGTGACCGATGATATTCCGACCCCGCCTTCTGCATTTGGTCAGGTTGAAGCCAGCCTCATCCAGGTATACAAAGTTGTGAGAGGGTTCACTTGATTCCAACTCCATTATACGCT